>NC_143031.1:5442500-5450000 GCF_057628025.1 Oncorhynchus mykiss | reverse complement strand
CTCTCCCCACCTCTCAGTCTCTCTCCCCACCTCTCAGTGCACTGCATACTTTTTAACAGCATAATTTTTACTATTTGGGCTTGGGGAGGCTTGGGGAGGGTATCAAGTCAGGTCGAGTCATAAGGCTCAAGTCCAAGTCAAGTCACGAGTCATTGGTGTTAAAGTCGAGTTGCAAGTCATCATATTTGTGACTCGAGTCCACACCTCTGCTGTTCACCCAGGGGGCAGGGCTACTGGCGTTAAGGCTAATCTGAAGATGGTGCTGGCTAAGGCTAAAACTGACGAGTGTAGAGAGTATAGAGATATTGTTATCCACGTCGGCACCAACGATGTTAGGATGAAACAGCCAGAGCTCACCAAGCGAAACATAGCTTCAGCGTGTAAATGAGCTAGAAAGATGTGTCGGCATCTAGAAATTGTCTCTGGCCCCCTCCCAGTTAGGGGGAGTGATGAGCTCTACAGCAGAGTCTCACAACTCAATCGCTGGTTGAAAACTGTTTTCTGCCCCTCCCAAAAGATAGAATTTGTAGATAATTGGGCCTCTTTCTGGGACTCACCCACAAACAGGACCAAGCCTGAGGAGTGACAGACTCCATCCTAGCTGGAGAGGTGCTCTCATCTAATCTATCAACATAGACAGGGTTCTCCTCTTGCACCACTATGAGATAAGGTGCAGGCCAGGCAGCAGGCTATTAGCAGGTCGGCCTGCCAGCTTAGTGGAGTCTGCCCCTAGTCTGCCCCTAGTCTGCCCCTAGTCTGCCCCTAGTCTGCCTCTAGTCTGCCCCTAGTCTGCCCCTAGTCTGCCCCTAGTCTGCCCCTAGTCTGCCCCTAGTCTGCCCCTAGTCTGCCTCTAGTCTGCCCCTAGTCTGCCCCTAGTCTGCCTCTAGTCTGCCCCTAGTCTGCCCCTAGTCTGCCCCTAGTCTGCCCCTAGTCTGCCTCTAGTCTGCCCCTAATCTGCCCCTAGTCTGCCCCTAGTCTGCCCCTAGTCTGCACCTAGCACAGTGAGTGTAGTCAGCTCAGTTTCCCCCCATCAAGACCGTGTCTTTGCCTCAGTCTAGGTCGGGCAAAACAAAACATGGCGCTGTTTCTCCTTAGTTTAGTGATGTCTTAGCTAAGTTTCTCCTTAGCTTAGTTTCTCCTTAGCTAAGTTTCTCCTTAGCTTAGTTTCTCCTTAGCTTAGTGTCTCCTTAGCTTAGTGTCTCCTTAGCTTAGTTTCTCCTTAGCTTAGTGTCTCCTTAGTTTAGTGACTCCTTAGCTTAGTTTCTCCTTAGTTTAGTGACTCCTTAGCTTAGTGTCTCCTTAGCTTAGTGTCTCCTTAGCTTAGTGTCTCCTTAGCTTAGTTTCTCCTTAGCTTAGTTTCTCCTTAGCTTAGTTTCTCCTTAGCTTAGTTTCTCCTTAGTTTAGTGACTCCTTAGCTTAGTGACTCCTTAGCTTAGTTTCTCCTTAGCTTAGTTTCTCCTTAGCTTAGTGTCTCCTTAGCTTAGTTTCTCCTTAGCTTAGTTTCTCCTTAGCTTAGTTTCTCCTTAGTTTAGTGACTCCTTAGCTTAGTTTCTCCTTAGCTTAGTTTCTCCTTAGTTTAGTGACTCCTTAGCTTAGTTTCTCCTTAGCTTAGTGTCTCCTTAGCTTAGTGACTCCTTAGCTTAGTTTCTCCTTAGTTTAGTTTCTCCTTAGTTTAGTGACTCCTTAGCTTAGTTTCTCCTTAGCTTAGTTTCTCCTTAGTTTAGTGACTCCTTAGCTTAGTTTCTCCTTAGCTTAGTGTCTCCTTAGCTTAGTGTCTCCTTAGCTTAGTTTCTCCTTAGCTTAGTTTCTCCTTAGTTTAGTGACTCCTTAGCTTAGTGTCTCCTTAGCTTAGTTTCTCCTTAGCTTAGTTTCTCCTTAGTTTAGTGTCTCCTTAGCTTAGTGTCTCCTTAGCTTAGTTTCTCCTTAGCTTAGTTTCTCCTTAGTTTAGTGACTCCTTAGCTTAGTGTCTCCTTAGCTTAGTTTCTCCTTAGCTTAGTGTCTCCTTAGTTTAGTGTCTCCTTAGCTTAGTGTCTCCTTAGCTTAGTTTCTCCTTAGTTTAGTGACTCCTTAGCTTAGTGTCTCCTTAGCTTAGTTTCTCCTTAGCTTAGTTTCTCCTTAGCTTAGTTTCTCCTTAGTTTAGTGACTCCTTAGCTTAGTTTCTCCTTAGTTTAGTGACTCCTTAGCTTAGTTTCTCTTAGCTTAGTTTCTCCTTAGCTTAGTTTCTCCTTAGCTTAGTTTCTCCTTAGTTTAGTGACTCCTTAGCTTAGTTTCTCCTTAGTTTAGTGACTCCTTAGCTTAGTGTCTCCTTAGCTTAGTGTCTCCTTAGACCGTGTCTGAGCCTCGATCTAGGATGAGGCAAAAACTCAACATGGCGGTGGTGGCTTTAGCAATCTCACTGGCAATAAAGACCTCTTCCATTCCTGTCATTTATTCAAAGAGAGAGGACGACTTGATGTTACTTAGATCCCTCACATCCAAGGTAGTCATAATCTATTAAATAATCACAGATCATAAACTTGATGTGATTGGCCTGACTGAAGCATGGCTTGAGCCTGATGAATTTATTGCGTTAAATGAGGCCTCTACCTGGTTACACTAGTGACCCTGTGTATCCCACAAAGGCGGAGGTGTTGCTAACATTTATGACAGCAAATGTACATTTACGGAAAACAATTACTGTGTCTTTTGAGGCTCTAGTCAAGAAATCTATGCAGCCTCAATCACTTTTTGTTTTAGCTACTGTTTACATGCCTCCTGGGCCGTTCCTCTGAGTTCTCTAAATTCTTATCAGACCTCGTAGTCATGGCAGATAATATAACAATTTTGGTGACTTCAATATTCACATGGAAAAGTCCATAGACCCACTCCAAAAGGCTTTCGGAGCTATCATCGACGGGTTTTGTCCAATATGTCTCCAGACGTACGCGTTGCCAAAATCACGCCCAGGATGTAGTTTTGTTCTGTGGAATAGATATTGTGGATAGAAATGTTTTTCCTCATAATCCTGGACTATCGGACCACCATTTTTATTACATTTGCAAATCGCAACAAATAATCTGCTCAGACCCCAACCAAGGATCATCAAAAGCTGTGCTGTAAATTCTCAGACAACCCAAAGATTCCTAGATTCCCCTCCAGACTCCCTCCACCCACCCAAGGACGTTGGAGAACAAAAATCAATTAATCACTTACCTGAAGCAACTTAACCTTGAGGCAGTTGCACTTCTGAAAACAAAAATCATTTGACACGAGAAATGGTCTCCCTGGTATACAGAGAATACCCGAGCCCGGAAGCTTCCAGAATATTGGAGACGAAAATCGCGTCAAATTGGATATCTTCCAACTAGCTTGGAAAGACCGTTGTCCCGTGCAATATCAAAAAGCCCTCACTGCTGCTCGATCTGCCTACTAAAGCCCTCACTGCTGCACGATCTGCCTACTAAAGCCATCACTGCTGCTGGATCTGCCTACTAAAGCCCTCATACTAAAGCCCTCACTGCTGCTCGATCTGCCTACTAAAGCCCTCATTGCTGCTCGATCTGCCTACTAAAGCCCTCACTGCTGCTCGGTCTGCCTACTAAAGCCCTCACTGCTGCTCGATCTGCCTACTAAAGCCCTCACTGCTGCTCGAACTGCCTACTAAAGCCCTAACTGCTGCTGGATCTGCCTACTAAAGCCCTCATACTATAGCCCTCACTGCTGCTCGATCTGCCTACTATAGCCCTCACTGCTGCTCGATCTGCATACTAAAGCCCTCACTGCTGCTCGAACTGCCTACTAAAGCCCTAACTGCTGCTGGATCTGCCTACTAAAGCCCTCATACCAAAGCACTCACTGCTGCTCGATCTGCCTACTAAAGCCCTCACTGCTGCTCGATCTGCCTACTAAAGCCCTCACTGCTGCTCGATCTGCCTACTAAAGCCCTCACTGCTGCACGATCTGCCCACTAAAGCCCTCACTGCTGCTTGATCTGCTTACTAAAGCCCTCACTGCTGCTCGATCTGTTTACTAAAGCCCTCACTGCTGCTCGATCTGCCTACTAAAGCCCTCACTGCTGCTGGATCTGCCTACTAAAGCCCTCATACTAAATCCCTCACTGCTGCTCGATCTGCCTACTAAAGCCCTCACTGCTGCTGGATCTGCCTACTAAAGCCCTCACTGCTGCTCGATCTGCCTACTAAAGCCCTCACTGCTGCTCGATCTGCCTACTAAAGCCCTCACTGCTGCTGGATCTGCCTACTAAAGCCCTCACTGCTGCTGGATCTACCTACTAAAGTCCTCACTGCTGCTGGATCTGCCTACTAAAGCCCTCATACTAAAGCCCTCACTGCTACTGGATCTGCCTACTAAAGCCCTCATACTAAAGCCCTCACTGTTGCTCGATCTGCCTACTAAAGCCCTCACTGCTGCTCGATCTGCCTACTAAAGCCCTCATACTAAAGCCCTCACTGCTGCTCGATCTGCCTACTAAAGCCCTCACTGCTGCACGACCTGCCCACTAAAGCCCTCACTGCTGCTCGATCTGCTTAGTAGAGCCCTCACTGCTGCTCAATCTGTTTACCAAAGCCCTCACTGCTGCTCGATGTGCCTACTAAAGCCCTCACTGCTGCTCGATCTGCCTACTAAAGCCCTCACTGCTGCTCGATCTGCCTACTAAAGCCCTCACTGCTGCTCGATCTGCCTACTAAAGCCCTCACTGCTGTTCGGTCTGCCTACTAAAGCCCTCACTGCTGCTCAAACTGCCTACTAAAGCCCTCACTGCTGCTCGATGTGCCTACTAAAGCCCTCACTGCTGCTCGATCTGCCTACTAAAGCCCTCACTGCTGCACGATCTGCCTACTAAAGCCCCCACTGCTGCTGGATTTGCCTACTAAAGCCCTCACTGCTGCCCAAACTGCCTACTAAAGCCCTCACTGCTGCTGGATCTGCCTACTAAAGCCCTCATACTAAAGCCCTCACTGCTGCTCGATCTGCCTACTAAAGCCCTCACTGCTGCTCGATCTGCCTACTAAAGCCCTCACTGCTGCCCAAACTGCCTACTAAAGCCCTCACTGCTGCTCGATCTGCCTACTAAAGCCCTCATACTAAAGCCCTCACTGCTGCTGGATCTGCCTACTAAAGCCCTCATACTAAAGCCCTCACTGCTGCTCGATCTGCCTACTAAAGCCCTCACTGCTGCTCGATCTGCCTACAAAAGCCCTCATTGCTGCTCAATCTGTTTACTAAAGCCCTCACTGCTGCACGATCTGCCTACTAAAGCCCTCACTGCTGCTGGATCTGCCTACTAAAGCCCTCATACTAAAGCCCTCACTGCTGCTCGATCTGCCTACTAAAGCCCTCACTGCTGCTCGATCTGCCTACAAAGCCCTCACTGCTGCTCGATCTGTTTACTAAAGCCCTCACTGCTGCTCGATCTGCCTACTAAAGCCCTCACTGCTGCTGGATCTGCCTACTAAAGCCCTCACTGCTTCTCGATCTGCCTACTAAAGCCCTCACTGCTGCTCGATCTGCCTACTAAAGCCCTCACTGCTGCTCAATCTGCCTACTAAAGCCCTCACTGCTGCTGGATCTGCCTACTAAAGCCCTCATACTAAAGCCCTCACTGCTGCTCGATCTGTCTACTAAAGCCCTCACTGCTGCTGGATCTGCCTACTAAAGCCCTCATACTAAAGCCCTCACTGCTGCACGATCTGCCTACTAAAGCCCTCACTGCTGCTCGATCTGCCTACTAAAGCCCTCACTGCTGCTGGATCTGCCTACTAAAGCCCTCATACTAAAGCCCTCACTGTTGCTCGATCTGCCTACTAAAGCCCTCACTTCTGCTCGATCTGCCTACTAAAGCCCTCACTGCTGCTCGATCTGCCTACTAAAGCCCTCACTGCTGCTCGATCTGCCTACTAAAGCCCTCACTGCTGCACAACCTGCCCACTAAAGCCCTCACTGCTGCTCGATCTGCTTAGTAGAGCCCTCACTGCTGCTCAATCTGTTTACCAAAGCCCTCACTGCTGCTCGATGTGCTTACTAAAGCCCTCACTGCTGCTCGATCTGCCTACTAAAGCCCTCACTGCTGTTCGGTCTGCCTACTAAAGCCCTCACTGCTGCTCAAACTGCCTACTAAAGCCCTCACTGCTGCTCGATGTGCCTACTAAAGCCCTCACTGCTGCTCGATCTGCCTACTAAAGCCCTCACTGCTGCTCGATCTGCCTACTAAAGCCCTCACTGCTGCTCGATCTGCCTACTAAAGCCCTCACTGCTGTTCGGTCTGCCTACTAAAGCCCTCACTGCTGCTCAAACTGCCTACTAAAGCCCTCACTGCTGCTCGATGTGCCTACTAAAGCCCTCACTGCTGCTCGATCTGCCTACTAAAGCCCTCACTGCTGCTCGATCTGCCTACTAAAGCCCTCACTGCTGCTCGATCTGCCTACTAAAGCCCTCACTGCTGTTCGGTCTGCCTACTAAAGCCCTCACTGCTGCTCAAACTGCCTACTAAAGCCCTCACTGCTGCTGGATCTGCCTACTAAAGCCCTCATACTAAAGCCCTCACTGCTGCTCGATCTGCCTACTAAAGCCGTCACTGCTGCTCGATCTGCCTACTAAAGCCCTCACTGCTGCCCAAACTGCCTACTAAAGCCCTCACTGCTGCTCGATCTGCCTACTAAAGCCCTCATACTAAAGCCCTCACTGCTGCTGGATCTGCCTACTAAAGCCCTCATACTAAAGCCCTCACTGCTGCTCGATCTGCCTACTAAAGCCCTCACTGCTGCTCGATCTGCCTACAAAAGCCCTCATTGCTGCTCAATCTGTTTACTAAAGCCCTCACTGCTGCACGATCTGCCTACTAAAGCCCTCACTGCTGCTGGATCTGCCTACTAAAGCCCTCATACTAAAGCCCTCACTGCTGCTCGATCTGCCTACTAAAGCCCTCACTGCTGCTCGATCTGCCTACAAAAGCCCTCACTGCTGCTCGATCTGTTTACTAAAGCCCTCACTGCTGCTCGATCTGCCTACTAAAGCCCTCACTGCTGCTGGATCTGCCTACTAAAGCCCTCACTGCTTCTCGATCTGCCTACTAAAGCCCTCACTGCTGCTCGATCTGCCTACTAAAGCCCTCACTGCTGCTCGATCTGCCTACTAAAGCCCTCACTGCTGCTCGATCTGCCTACTAAAGCCCTCACTGCTGCTGGATCTGCCTACTAAAGCCCTCATACTAAAGCCCTCACTGCTGCTCGATCTGTCTACTAAAGCCCTCACTGCTGCTGGATCTGTCTACTAAAGCCCTCACTGCTGCTCGATCTGCCTACTAAAGCCCTCACTGCTGCTGGATCTGCCTACTAAAGCCCTCATACTAAAGCCCTCACTGCTGCTCGATCTGTCTACTAAAGCCCTCACTGCTGCTCAATCTGCCTACTAAAGCCCTCACTGCTGCTGGATCTGCCTACTAAAGCCCTCATACTAAAGCCCTCACTGCTGCTCGATCTGTCTACTAAAGCCCTCACTGCT
>NC_143031.1:5427500-5437500 GCF_057628025.1 Oncorhynchus mykiss | reverse complement strand
GTCTGTCCTCTGTTGACAACACAGTCCTTGGTGAAACTGTTTTTCAGACACTCCGTAGCTAATGCAGGCCCTGTTTTGTTGTGGCCGTGACTGTCTGGGGTCCTGGGAGAAAGAAGTGTGTCCACGCTTTCCAGATCACACCAGACCACTGTAGTTCCAGATCACACCAGACCACTGTAGTTCCAGATCACACCAGACCACTGTAATTCCAGATCACACCAGACCACTGTAGTTCCAGATCACACCAGACCACTGTAGTTCCAGATCACACCAGACCACTGTAATTCCAGATCACACCAGACCACTGTAATTCCAGATCGCACCAGACCACTGTAATTCCAGATCACACCAGGCCACTGTAGTTCCAGATCACACCAGACCACTGTAGTTCCAGATCACACCAGACCACTGTAATTCCAGATCGCACCAGACCACTGTAATTCCAGATCACACCAGACCACTGTAGTTCCAGATCACACCAGGCCACTGTAGTACCAAATCACACCAGCAGAGGACAGTGAGACACTGGGGTCTAAAGTGACCATGTTCATCTTCAAAAGCATTTTATTCTCGGATCAGTGCCACTTTATCACTTTAGCCTTTACAGGCTTTTTACAGCCATTTACAGCCATTTACAGCCTTTTACAGCCATTTACAGCCTTTTACAGACATTTACAGACATTTACAGCCATTTACAGCCATTTACAGCCATTTACAGCCTTTTACAGACATTTACAGCCATTTACAGACATTTACAGCCATTTACAGCCATTTACAGCCTTTTACAGCCATTTACAGCCATTTACAGCCTTTTACAGACATTTACAGCCATTTACAGCCATTTACAGCCTTTTACAGCCATTTACAGCCTTTTACAGACATTTACAGCCATTTACAGCCTTTTACAGCCATTTACAGCCTTTTACAGACATTTACAGCCATTTACAGCCATTTACAGCCTTTTACAGCCATTTACAGCCTTTTACAGACATTTACAGCCATTTACAGCCATTTACAGCCTTTTACAGCCATTTACAGCCTTTTACAGACATTTACAGCCATTTACAGCCTTTTACAGCCATTTACAGCCATTTACAGCCATTTACAGCCTTTTACAGCCATTTACAGCCTTTTACAGCCATTTACAGCCATTTACAGCCATTTACAGACATTTACAGCCATTTACAGCCATTTACAGCCATTTACAGCCTTTTACAGACATTTACAGACATTTACAGCCATTTACAGCCATTTACAGCCTTTTACAGCCATTTACAGCCTTTTACAGACATTTACAGACATTTACAGACATTTACAGCCATTTACAGCCTTTTACAGCCATTTACAGCCTTTTACAGACATTTACAGCCATTTACAGCCTTTACAGCCATTTACAGCCATTTACAGCCTTTTACAGCATTTACAGCCTTTTACAGCCATTTACAGCCATTTACAGCCATTTACAGCCATTTACAGCCTTTTACAGCCATTTACAGCCATTTACAGCCATTTACAGCCTTTTACAGCCATTTACAGCCTTTTACAGCCATTTACAGCCATTTACAGCCATTTACAGCTTTTTACAGCTGTTTTGAATGAACAATTAGTACATATTGTACCTTTAAACCTCAAATACGCAACAAGTTTTAAATACTCCTGCAACAGGATTACCAAATTAAGATCCTACATCTGTAAACACACACACACACACACACACACACACACACACACACACACACACACACACACACACACACACACAGTTTTTAGCCCGAATATGGGGGTTTCATCTGAGAGGTGTTGTCAGTCCTGCTGGTTTCATAGGGCTATCAACTCACTGTCAGATGAAAGATTATACAGTAGTAATGGCGAGGGATTGAGATTAGAGAGGGGTGAAGGCAGGGCTAGCACACAGAGGAGAGAGGTTGTATCAGTCAGTATGGTGTAATGTGTTTGACTGGGCTGAGATGGAAAGAAAGAGGGAAACAGAGCGAGTCAGAGGATGGAAGTCTGCGTCAAGGAAAATGTCGTTTTCATTAAGAGAGAGAGACAGACAGACAGAGAGAGACAGAGAGAGAGACAGACAGACAGACAGACAGACAGAGAGAGAGAGACAGACAGACAGAGAGAGACAGAGAGAGAGACAGACAGACAGACAGACAGAGAGAGAGACAGACAGACAGAGAGAGACAGAGAGAGAGACAGACAGACAGACAGACATGTGTCAAAGAAATATGTTATTTATGAGAAGGAAGGGGGGAGAAAAGTTTGAGTTTTCGAGCGAGCGATGGAGTGAGAGAGAGACTGCATTTGACTGAGCTGAGAATAGGGGAGGGGAGAGAGAAAGAGGTAAAGAGAGAGAGAGACAAGGAAGCGTGTGTCAGGGAAATATTAATATTTCATCAAAATTGTGATGACCTGCAGATGACCTGTAGCACCCAGAGAGAGAGAACCATCTCTCTTTCTTCATATAAACTGAGTCTTCCAAACATTTACACCTTCCTTGCTAGCTGCTCTGATGGTGAACTCCATATTAGGAAGGTGTTCATAATGTTTGATATACTCTCCTCTCCCCCTCTCCTCCCTCCCCCTCTCCTCTCTCCACTCTCCCCTCTCCACTCTCCCCCTCTCCACTCTCCCCGTCTCCTCTCTCCCCACTCCTCTCCCCTCCCTCTCCATCTGACACTTTCTTCTCCCTCTCCACTCCTCACCCCCTCTCCACTCTCCCCGTGTCCCTCTCCCCCCTCTCACTCTTCTCCACTCTCCCCCTCTCCTCTCTCCCCCTCTCCACTCTCCCCCTCTCCTCTCTCCCCCTCTCCTCTCTCCCTTTCTCCATCTGACACTTTCTTCCCCTCTCCACTCTCCACCTCTCCACTCTCCCCGTTTCCTCTCCTCCCCCCTCTCCTCTCTTCCCCCTCTCCTCTCTCCCCCTCTCCCTCCCCCTCTCCTCTCTCCCCCTCTCCCACTCTCCCCCTCTCCACTCTCTCCCCCTCTCCTCTCTCCCCCTCTCCCTCTCTCCCCCTCTCCTCTCTCCCCCTCTCCACTCTCCCCCTCTCCACTCTCCCCTCTCCTCTCTCCCCCTCTCCCACTCTCCCCCTCTCCACTCTCCCACTCTCCCCTCTCCCTTTCTCCATCTGACACTTCTTTCCCCCTCTCCCACTCTCCACCTCTCCACTCTCCACGTCTCCTCTCTCCCCCTCTCCTCTCTCCCCCTCTCCACTCTCCCCCTCTCCTCTCTCCCCCTCGCCTCTCTCCCCCTCTCCACTCTCCCCCTCTCCACTCTCCCCCTCTCCTCTCTCCCCCTCTCCTCTCTCCCTTTCTCCATTTAGTCTTCTGCTGGTAAGCTCTGTCTTCTTCCTCTCTCCTGCTCCCTTTACATCTACGTCTCCCTCTCCTCTCTCTCTGCTCCCATCTTTTCTCCATCTTTCATCACTTCTCCCTTTTTAATGACTCGTTCTGCTTTCCCTCCTTCTGCCTCTCCTCTAACACTCCCTCTGTCCTTCTCCCTCTCCTCTAACACTGTCCTTCTCCCTCTGTTCTTCTCCCTCTGTCCTTCTCCTTCTCCTCTAATACAACAATCCCTCTGTCTTCTCCCTCTGTTATTATCTCTGTCCTTCTCTCTCTGTCCTTCTCCCTCTGTTCTTCCCCTCTCCTCTAACACTCCCTCTGTCCTTCTCCCTCTGTCCTTCTCCCTCTGTCCTTCTCCCCTGTCCTTCTCCCTCTGTCCTTCTCCCCTCTGTCCTTCTCCCTCTCCCTCTGTCCTTTTCCCTCTGTCCTTCTCCCTCTGCTCTTCTACCTCTGCTCTTCTCCCTCTGCTCTTCTCTCTCTGTTCTTCTCCCTCTGTCCTTCTCCCTCTGTCCTTCTCCCTCTGTTCTTCTCCCCATGTCCTTCTCCCCATGTTCTTCTCCCTCTGTCCTTCTCCCTCTGTCCTTCTCCCTCTGCTCTTCTCCCTCTGTTCTTCTCCCTCTCCTCTAACCACCCCCTCTGTCCTTCTCCCTCTGTTCTTCTCCCTCTGTCCTTCTCCCTCTGTCCTTCTCCCTCTGTCCTTCTCCCTCTGTTCTTTTCCCTCTGTTCTTTTCCCTCTGCTCTTCTCCCTCTCCTCTAACACTCCCTCTGTCCTTCTCCCTCTTTCCTTCTCCCTCTTTCCTTCTCCCTCTGCACTTCTCCCTCTGCACTTCTCCCTCTGTTCCTTCTCCCTCTGGTCCTTCTCCCTCTGGTCCTTCTCCCTCTGGTCCTTCTCCCTCTGGTCCTTCTCCCTCTGTTCCTTCTCCCTCTGTCCTTCTCCCTCTGGTCCTTCTCCCTCTGGTCCTTCTCACTCTGCACTTCTCCCTCTGTCATTCTCCCTCTGGTCATTGTCCCTCTGATCATTCTCCCTCTGGTCATTCTCCTTCTGGTCCTTCTCCCTCTGTCCTTCTCCCTCTGTTCTTCTCCCTCTGGTCCTTCTCCCCTTTGTCCTTCTCCCCTTTGTCCTTCTCCCTCTTGTCCTTCTCCCTCTGGTCCTTCTCCCTCTGCACTTCTCCCTCTGTCATTCTCCCTCTGTCATTCTCCCTCTGGTCATTCTCCCTCTGGTCATTCTCCCTCTGGTCATTCTCCCTCTGGTCATTCTCCCTCTGGTCCTTCTCCCTCTGTCCTTCTCCCTCTGTTCTTCTCCCTCTGGTCCTTCTCCCCTTTGTCCTTCTCCCTCTTGTCCTTCTCCCTCTGTCCTTCTCCCTCTGTCCTTCTCCCTCTGTCCTTCTCCCTCTGTCCTTCTCCCTCTGTTCTTTTCCCTCTGTCCTTCTCCCTCTGGGATTCTACCCCTGTCCTTCTCCCCTCTGTCTTCCTCCCTCTGTTCTTCTCCCTCTGTTCTCTATCCTTCTCTTCTACACTGTGTTGCTTCATTTGAACAACTCTGCTGTCTTTGCCCTCCCTCTCTCTCTCTCTCTCCCTTCGATCTCTCCCTTTCTTTTCCCCCCTCTCCTCTTCCTCGCAGGTCTATTTCAGCCGGCGACGGTGGTGTCAGTTAGCTGAGGAATGGTACATCAGTGCCCAGGGTTCAAGAACCCACCATGCAGGTGTCCGTCAGAGGTTACCGTCACTGAGGGACTGTAATTACCCTAGCTGTCAATCACACACAAGCATGCAGACACACTAGATTAGAGACAATTTGTAAGAGAGGAACTTACATGTTTTTCAGACTTTAAACTATCAAACAATTTCAGTAAGTATTTGATTAAATTGTCAGAATTATCTGGTATGTGAATACAACCTCCTGTGACTGTAGTTCAGCGTGAGTTTATTAGGTCAATGTGAGTTTATTTATTCGTTAGTTCAATGTGATTTCTCGTTAGTTCAGTTAGTTGGTTAGTTAGTTCAGTCAATTGGTTAGTTAGTTCAGTCAGTTGGTTAGTTCAGTCAGTTGGTTAGTTAGTTCAGTCAGTTGGTTAGTTCAGTCAGTTGGTTTAGTTCAGTCAGTTGGTTAGTTCAGTCAGTTGGTTAGTTCAGTCAGTTGGTTAGTTCAGTCAGTTGGTTAGTTCAGTGATTTGGTTAGTTCAGTCAGTTGGTTAGTTCAGTCAGTTGGTTAGTTCAGTCAGTTGGTTAGTTAGTCAGTTGGCTAGTTCAGTGAGTTGGTTAGTTGGTTACTTCAGTGAGTTGGTTAGTTAGTTCAGTCAGTTGGTTAGGTCAGTCAGTTGGTTAGTTGGGTCAGTCAGTTGGTTAGTTCAATGTGAGTTGGTTAGTTCAATGTGAGTTGGTTAGTTCAGTCAGTTGGTTAGTTAGTTCAGTCAGTTGGTTATTTCAGTCAGTTGGTTAGTTAGGTCAGTCAGTTGGTTAGTTCAATGTGAGTTGGTTAGTTCAATGTGAGTTGGTTAGTTCAGTCAGTTGGTAGTTAGTTCAGTCAGTTGGTTAGTTAGTTCAGTGAGTTGGTTATTTCAGTGAGTTGGTTAGTTAGTTCAGTCTGTTGGTTAGTTCAGTGGGTTGGTTGGTTAGTTCAGTCAGTTGGTTAGTTCAGTGAGTTGGTTAGTTAGTTCAGTCAGTTGGTTAGTTAGTTCAGTCAGTTGGTTAGTTAGTTCAGTCTGTTGGTTAGTTCAGTGGGTTGGTTGGTTAGTTCAGTCAGTTGGTTAGTTCAGTGAGTTGATTAGTTCAGTGAGTTGGTTAGTTAGTTCAGTCAGTTGGTTAGTTCAGTCAGTTGGTTAGTTCAGTGAGTTGGTTAGTTCAGTCAGTTGGTTAGTTAGTTCAGTCAGTTGGTTAGTTAGTTAGTTCAGTCAGTTGGTTAGTTAGTTAGTTCAGTGAGTTGGTTAGTTAGTTCAGTGAGTTGGTTAGTTAGTTCAGTGAGTTGGTTAGTTAGTTCAGTGAGTTGGTTAGTTAGTTAGTTAGTTCAGTCAGTTGGTTAGTTAGATCAGTCAGTTGGTTAGTTAGTTCAGTGAGTTGGTTAGTTAGTTCAGTGAGTTGGTTAGTTAGTTAGTTAGTTCAGTCAGTTGGTTGGTTAGTTAGATCAGTCAGTTGGTTAGTTAGTTCAGTGAGTTGGTTAGTTAGTTAGTTCAGTCAGTTGGTTAGTTCAGGTGAGTTAGTTAGTTAGTTCAGTGAGGTGGTTAGTTAGTTCAGTCAGGTGGTTAGTTAGTTCAGTCAGTTGGTTAATTAGTTCAGTCAGTTGGTTAGTTAGTTCAGTCAGTCGGTTAGTTAGTTCAGTACACCATCTATAGAGGTTGTAGATCCGTTGTGCCATGGTTGATGGAGTGTAGTATATTTAAGCAGTAAAGGCTAGCCGTGGAAACAGTATATTGGTAAACTGGTTATCAACGTAATTAGAGCAGTAAAAAGTTATGTTTTGTCATACCCGTGGTATATGGTCTGATGTACCATGGCTTTAAGCCAATCAGCATTCAGGGCTGTAACCACTAAGTTTATAATGTAAAGTATATTAGGGCATCTCATCTCCTTACTTTATCTGACCTCTCTCTGACCTCTCTCCCTACTTTCTCTGACCTCTCTCTGCTTCTCTCTCCATCTCATCTCTCTCCCTACTTTCTCTGACCTCTCTCTGCTTCTCTCTCCATCTCATCTATCTCCCTACTTTATCTGACCTCTCTCTGCTTCTCTCTCCATCTCATCTCTCTCCCTACTTTCTCTGACCTCTCTCTGCTTCTCTCTCCATCTCATCTATCTCCCTACTTTATCTGACCTCTCTCTGCTTCTCTCTCCATCTCTCTCCTTACTTTATCTGACCTCTCTCTGCTTCTCTCTCATCTCTCTCCTTACTTTATCTGACCTCTCTCTGCTTCTCTCTCCATCTCTCTCCTTCCTTTATCTGACCTCTCTCTGCTTCTCTCTCCATCTCATCTCTCTCCCTACTTTATCTGACCTCTCTCTGTTTCTCTCTCCATCTCTCTCCTTACTTTATCTGACCTCTCTCTGCTTCTCTCAATTTCAATTCAAGGGCTTTATTGGCATGGGAAACATGTGTTAACATTGCCAAAGCAAGTGAGGTAGATAATATATAAAGTGAATATACAAAGTGAAAAACAATACAATTTAACAGTAAACATTACACATACAGAAGTTTCAAAACAATAAATACATTACAAATGGCATATTATATATATATATACAGTGTTTTAACAATGTACAAATGGTTAAAGGACACAAGATAAAATAAATAAGCATAAATATGGGTTGTATTTACAATGGTGTTTGTTCTTCACTGGTTGCCCTTTTCTCGTGACAACAGGTCACAAATCTTGCTGCTGTGATGGCACACTGTGGAATTTCGCCCAGTAGATATGGGAGTTTATCAAACTTGGATTTGTTTTCGAATTCTTTGTGGATCTGTGTAATCTGAGGGAAATATGTCTCTCTAATATGGTCATACATTGGGCAGGAGGTTAGGAAGTGCAGCTCAGTTTTCACCTCATTTTGTGGGCAGTGAGCACATAGCCTGTCTTCTCTTGAGAGCCATGTCTGCCTACGGCGGCCTTTCTCAATAGCAAGGCTATGCTCACTGAGTCTGTACATAGTCAAATCTTTCTTTCATTTTGAGTCAGTCACAGTGGTCAGGTATTCTGCCGCTGTGTACTCTCTGTGTAGGGCCAAATAGCATTCTAGTTTGCTCAGTTTTTTTGTTAATTCTTTCCAATGTGTCAAGTAATTATCTTTTTGTTTTCTCATAATTTGGTTGGGTCTAATTGTGCTGCTGTCCTGGGGCTCTGTAGGGTGTGTTTGTGAACAGAGCCCCAGGACCAGCTTGCTCTTCTCCAGGTTCATCTCTCCGTAGGTGATGGCTTTGTTATGGAAGGTTTGGGAATCACTTCCTTTTAGGTGGTTATAGAACCATAAAGGGCAATGGGCTCTATGACTGATTCAAGTATTTTTAGCCAAATCCTAATTGGTATGTTGAAATTTATGTTCCTTTTAACCTCTAGCACTTAGCCATCCCGGATCCGGGAGCGTAATTACAGACTCAAGCTCATTACCATAACGCAACGTTAACTATTCATGAAAATCGCAAATGAAATGAAATAAATATGCCATCTCTCAAGCTTAGCCTTTTGTAAACAACACTATCATCTCAGATGTTCAAAATATGCTTCTCAACCACAATCATTTGTGTAACAGTAGCTAGCTAGCGTAGCATTTAGCATTAGCGTTAGCATTCAGCAGGCAACATTTTCATAAAAACCAGAAAAGCATTCAAATAAAATAATTTACCTTTGAAGAACTTCAGATGTTTTCAATGAGGAGACTCTGTTAGATAGCAAATGTTCAGTTTTTCCTGAAAGATTATTTGTTTAGGAGAAATCGCTCCGTTTGGTGCGTCACATTTGGCTACCAAAAAAAAAGAAAATCCAGTCATCAAAACGCCAAACTTTTTTCCAAATTAACTCCATAATATCGACTGAAACATGGCAAACGTTGTTTAGAACCAATCCTCAAGGTGTTTTTCCACATATCTCTTCGATGATATATCCTTCGTGGAAGCCTGGTTTCTCCTTGCTCTCAAATGGAAAAATAATTGCACTTGGCTTTGCGCTCCAATTTCGACGCAGGGACACCAGGCGGACACTTGGAAAATGTAGTCTCTTATGGCCAATCTTCCAATGATATGCCTACAAATACGTCACAATGCTGCAAACACCTTGGGGAAACGACAGAAAGTGTAGGCTCATTCCTTGCGCAACCACAGCCATATAAGGAGACAATGGAAAACAGAGCTTCAGAGATTCTGCTCATTTCCTGGTTGACGTATCATCTTGGTTTCGCCTGTAGAATGAGTTCTGGGGCACTTACAGACAATATCTTTGCAGATTCTGAAACTTCAGAGTGTTTTCTTTCCAAAACGGTCAATAAGCAGCTGTAATCGCAGCAAAAGGTGGCGCTACAAAGTATTAACTTAAGGGGGCTGAATAATTTTGCACGCACAATTTTTCAGTTTTTGATTTGTTAAAAAGTTTGAAATATCCAATAAATGTCCTTCCACTTCATGACTGTGTCCCACTTGTTGTTGATTCTTCACAAAAAAATATAGTTTTATATCTTTATGTTTGAAGCCTGAAATGTGGCAAAAGGTCGCAAAGTTCAAGGGGGCCGAATACTTTCGCAAGGCACTGTATGTTGAAGAGGGTGGGGCTTAAGCTCCATCCCTGTCTAACCCCACGACCCTGTGTGAAGAAATGTGTGTTTTTTGCCAATTTTAACCGCACACTTGTTGTTTGTGTACATGGATTTTATAATGTTGTATGTTTTACCCCCAACACCACTTTCCCATCAGTTTGTATTACAGACCCTCATGCCAAATTGAGTCGTCTCTGTCTGTCTCTGTCTGTCTCTGTCTGTCTCTGTCTGTCTCTGTCTGTCTCTGTCCTGTCTCTCTCTGTCTCTCTCTGTCTCTCTCTGTCTCTCTCTCTCGCTGTCTCTCTCTGTCTCTCTCTCTCTCTCTCTCCCCTCTCTGTCCATTTCTCATGCTGTGTAGAATGTAGTCCCTCGTAGCGTTAACGCTAGCAGGCTACTTAGTCTCTAATTACAGGACTAC
>NC_143031.1:5415000-5422500 GCF_057628025.1 Oncorhynchus mykiss | reverse complement strand
TAGATGTAGCCAAAATTTTAATGATCTTTTCTGTATTTTCATTATTACTGGAAAACGGCCCAATTCTGCCCTACATGCATTAGTTGGTGTATTCTCTGGACTTGTAGAATTTTCCGACAGAATTCTGCATGTAGGGCTTCAATTGGATGTTTGTCCCACATTTTAAAATCCAGTTTATTGAGTGGCCCCCAAACCTCACTTCCATAAAGTGCTATGGTAGGATTACACTGTCAAATATTTTAGTCCAAATTCTAATTGGGATGTTGATTTTGAATAATTTCATTTTTATTGCATACATTGCTCTGCGGGCTTTTTCTTTGAGTGCCTTCACTGCCATATTAAAGTTCCCGATGCAGATATGGTCAGACCAAGGGTAGGTGTAATGTTTTGTGTGTTCAATTAAGGTGTTGTTCAGGGTGAATTTACATTTGTGTTTCTGACATCTGGTTTTTTTTTGGAAAATCATGATTTTAGTTTTTGGAAATTTTACTGCCAGGGCCCAATATGGCAATATTGCTCCAGAATATTAATGTTTTGTTGAAGACCTTCTTTGGTTGGTGATAGAAGTACCAAGTCATCAGCATATAGCAGGTATTTCACCTCTGTGTCAAAATAGTGTGAGTCCTGGGCTGGAGATTGGTCCAACATGTCTGCTAATTCATTGATATAAATGTTGAAAAGATTTGGACTCAAATTGCAGCCTTGTCTCACACCTCGACATTGTGAAAAAAATTCTGTTCTTTGGTTTTTGATTTTTATTGCACACTTATTTTCTGTGTACATACATTTTATTAAGTCATACACCTTACCACCAAGCCCACTTTGTAGAATTTTGTAGAATAGCCCTTCGTGCCAAATCGAATCAAATGCTTTTTAAAGTCAAAAAGCAAGCAAAGATTTTGCCCTCTTTTTTTGGTGGACGTGTTTATTAATTAGTGTGTGTAAGGTGTATATATGGTCAGTAGTGCGATGGTTAGGGAGAAAGCCAATTTGACATTTACATATTAAATTTTTTTCTTGAAGAAAGGTTGAATTCTTGAATTCAAAATGCTACAGAAAATCTTCCCAAGTTACTGTTGACGCAAATTCCCCTGTAATTATTGGGGTCTGATTTGTCTCCACTTTTGTGGATAGGGGAGATGAGCCCCTGGTTCCAGACATCAGGGAAGCAGCCAGAAGTTAAAACCATGTTGAACAATTTAAGCACAGCATTTTGCAACTCAGGTGTGCTGTTTTTCAGCATTTCATTTCTGATGTTGTCTACACCACAAGCCTTTTTTGATTTAATAGATTTTAGCTTTTCATTTAGTTCTTGTTGGGTTATTGGGTAATCTAATGGATTTTGGTTGTTTTTAATGACTGATTCCAGGATGTTCAATTTTTCTTTAATTTCTAATTGGTTCTGGTTTAAGTCTTTTTGTGGGATGTTTTTGTATAGATTATCAAAGTAAGTTTTCCAAATTCCTACATCTTGTATGGCTAATTCTTGTGGCTTTGATGTGCTTAAATTGTTCCACATGTCCCAGAACTGATTTTGGTCAATTGCGTTTTCAATTTCATCAAGTGTCTTGTTGGTATAATTCAATTTCTTGCATTTCAGTGTTTGTTTATACTGTTTCAGAGTTTCAAAGTATTCATATCGTAGCTCTGGGTTGTTTTGCTGCTTATGTTTTTGTTTGACATTTGTCTTAGGTGTTTTCTAATTGTTTTACATTCATTATCAAACCATTTGTCAGAACATTTTGATTTTTGCTTCTGATGTTGCATTGCTTTGGTTTTCTCAAATTTGCTTTCAATGCTGCTTATTGGAATATGCAGTTGATGTTTTGGGTAGCTGAATTGACACCATCTTTATTGTTTTGGTACTGTGAGTTATTGAAAAACTGTATAGAGTTCATCATTTCATTTGAGTTCAATGTTTCAATGAATGCCTCTGCACTGTTTGGAGCCCATCTGAACGATTGGTTTATGTTGTAAAGTTTATTGGGCTGTTTTTTTGAATGAATATTGCCGGTTAATTTCTTCAGAAAAACGTTGATCTGACTGTGATCTGACAATGGTGTCTGTGGTCTGACAGTGAATGCACTAATGGAGGAGGGGTCAATGTCAGTGATGGCATAATCGACTACACTTGTCCCAAAGAGCTGAGCAGTAAGTAAACTGACCTAAAGAGTCCCTCTGATTCTACCATTAAGCATGTACAGGCCCTAAGGCTCGACAGAGATGTACTAACTCTTTTCCATTTTTGTTCAGTATTTGGTCAGGACTGTTTCTATATTTATAATAGGGCTACTGTACAAGGAGGGGTGTCCAAATATGTGGTGGTTACCTCCCGCATCAGTGTAGTTCAGGCTCAGAACCTGTTCTTGCATTGAATCTCCACAAAGAAGCACTTTACCCTGCGCCTGAAATGTAATGATTTCTGTCTGGGATTGTCAAAAAACTGATCATCATAATATGATGAATCTGAGGAGGAGCATAAGCTGCACATATGTATACATCATTGTCACAATAGATTGTACCTTTGTTAAGTTTTAGCCAAATGTGAGTGGTACCTTTTTTCATTTCATTCAGTGCTAAGTCCTGCTTATGCCATCGGCCCCGTTTAACATTTTTATGTTTGATTGATGGTAGTAAACTTTCTCTATAGCCTGAGGGACACTGAGTATCTATGTCTCCACGACACCATGTTTCCAGTAGGATTATGATGTCCTGTCCCTTGATGTTTTTAATCAATTCTGGATTAGTTGTTTTATAACCAAAATGTGAAGAGTATAGGCCCTGGATATTCCAAGAGCTGATAGTTAATGATCTCATTTATAATAAGTGATATTCACTGGTTTGAGTAAAGTACATCGAAAATAACAAAAAAAATAAAATACTATATATATATATATATATATATATATACATATATATATATATACATATATACATACATACACATATACACATATACATACATATATACATACACATACATATATATATATATATATATATACATACACATACACATACATACACATATATACATACACATACATATACACACATACACACACACACACACACACACACACACACACACACACACACACACACACACACACACACACACACATACATACACACACACACACACATACATACATACATATATATATACATATATATACACATACACATATATATATATATATATATACACACATACATGCACATACACATATACACACATACATACATACACACACACACACACACACACACACAGACACACACCATTACATATAATAATTATTATAATACCGGTGTCAATACATTTAGGAATATTTGTAAACAAATGAATATGAATGGAATAAGATTGCACTGTACTTATTTTATGTGCAATCTGCAACCCTGTGTGTTTGTGTGTGTGTGTGTGTGCGCGTGTGTGCCCGTGTGTGAATTAAAGGGACTGTCTAGCTCAGTAGTCTGCATATTAGTTGCAGTAGTTGGCGCACCTCTCCTATCTCTGATTGTTCTAGGGGTCTTCTGCCAGAGGTTACCTCAGCATATGTAGGCTGACGATCTAATTGATACATGGTGTGGACTGCATCATGTGGTCTACTTCCCTGAAGGGCAGTGTTCTGACCGACCCTGGAGTAGTGGTCAGAGCTGTGTTGTGATGGGCTGGGTCTAGTAGAGCTGTGTTGTGATGGGACAGGTCTAGTAGAGCTGTGTTGTGATGGGCCGGGTCTAGTAGAGCTGTGTTGTGATGGGCCGGGTCTGGTAGAGCTGTGTTGTGATGGGCCGGGTCTAGTAGAGCTGTGTTGTGATGGGCCGGGTCTAGTAGAGCTGTGTTGTGATGGGCCGGGTCTAGTAGAGCTGTGTTGTGATGGGCCAGGTCTAGTAGAGCTGTGTTGGGATGGGCCGGGTCTAGTAGAGCTGTGTTGTGAAGGGCCGGGTCTAGTAGAGCTGTGTTGTGATGGGCCGGGTCCTAGTAGAGCTGTGCTGTGTTGGGCCTGGTCTAGTAGAGCTGTGCTGTAATAAGCCATGTCTGGCTCTTTTCTCCTCGGGATGGTGGCGGTACTGTTGTTTCAGAAGGTGGGGCGGGGGACCTTTGTTGCTGGGGTGATGGGTGTGTGGGTCCCTGCCAAGTGTTGCATCTTTTAGGTCCTTGGCAAAGGTTCTGATACTGTCCTGATCAAGATGTATATTATCATATAAGTGTTGACATGTCAGAGTGGGGTGGTGAGCCGTTCTGACGTTGAGCAGTGAGGCACAGTCCACAGTGATCTGTTGATTTATTTTGTCGATCAACTTTTCTGGGAAGTCTTTTCTTGGTAGGAGGGTGGACACAACTATATTGGTTGTTGGGAACATAGCCTGTGCCCGTTCTGCCACTCTTCTCACTGCCCCAGATACATTTTCACCTTTGGCATGAAGGTCGTTTGTGCCAGTGTGGATGATGATGTTGTCAGGGGTGTCAATCCTGGTCTGACTGAGTAGCTGCATTGCACTCTCAGTTGTAGGACACCAGAACTTATACACCTGGTGTCTAGGGAATAATCTTTCCTGGACTAAGAACTTCCCATTTGAATCAATTAGAATTGCAGTTGTGGGTGATTGTCTGGGTGGAGCAGACTGGGAGGCTGGTATTCTGACCTGGGCTGGAGCAGACTGGGAGGCTGGTAGGTTAACCTGGGCTGGAGCAGACTGGGAGGCTGGTATTCTGACCTGGGCTGGAGCAGACTGGGAGGCTGGTAGGTTGACCTGGGCTGGAGCAGACTGGGAGGCTGGTAGGTTAACCTGGGCTGGAGCAGACTGGGAGGCTGGTATTCTGACCTGGGCTGGAGCAGACTGGGAGGCTGGTAGGTTGACCTGGGCTGGAGCAGACTGAGAGGCTGGTAGGTTGACCTGGGCTGGAGCAGACTGGTAGGCTGGTGCAGTGTCATCCGGCTGTGTAGTGGAGGCCATGCTGGTCTCAGGTTCTGCTTGTGTTGTACCAAGCTGGTGGACATGTTTTCTAGATGCAGAGGACACAATGACTCTCTGCCGGTTGAGGGTGTCAATGTACCTCTCTTTTTGTTCGAGCTCCTTTCTAGTTGTGCTCAGATGGTCTCTGAGGTCATCATTTGTCTGACTCAGCTTGTCCATTCTGCTTTCTAATTTAGCTATGGATGCTCTGCTCTCCTCCCTGAACTGTTTCATCTCTTCTTTGAGTTTCTGGACAGTGTCCTCCTCTTGAAGCTTCTTCTCTCTGAGTTCTATGACCTCTGCTTCGACTAGAGAGAGGGTGTTGTGGAAACGTTGCATAGCAGGTGTTCTTATTGAAATTGTCATGTCCTTGACTCTGTCTGCTGCAGGTGAGGTAGGTAAAGGGACGTTGAGGGCTTCCTGCTGGGTCACAGAGACCATTGGGGTCTGCTTTTCTCCATCTCCCTCCTTGACTTTTTCCTCATTTTCTGAGATGATGTCAGCGTCTTCTTTTAGGGTAGCAAACCTATTCTCAAAAGCCTGGAGGCTTGAATCATTGCCTTGTATCAATACAGTTCCATTATTATATAAGTTTACTGTTTGATATGTGTTGCTCTGGTCAGCTTCTTCAAAAATGCTGATCTGACATCCTTGGCTGATGCCCCTCTTTTTTGAGAAAGGGAAATGGTTGCAAATAACCTTTTTCCATATGTTCCCTCGATTGGTATTAAAAATTAAATTTGCTCTTGTTTTGTAACTGGTAAGATCTGCAAACAGGCATTCATGGTTCTGTCCCATCAACAAACCTTTGAAACTTTTCTTAGCTTTCTCTGTTTGGATGTCTGGTGGGTAAACAATTTCCATAGCAACGCTGGTGATGTTGGCTACAATGTTGCAATAGAAGTGCTGTTTCTTGTATAATGCTCTCTTGTTTCTTCAGAGGACTGTTTCACTTTGTTGTCCTTTTTTCTTTTCTTTTTTCTTCTGTCCTTATTTTGTCCTTATTTTGTCTTCCTTTCTTCTGTTAACTAGATATTTTTTTTGTTATTCTTTGTAAGCTAGCTAGCTTCTTCCAGGAGAGTCCCTAGCAACTGCTTAGCAACATGTAAACAATTCAGCTAACAATTCAGCTAGCTAAGATAACTGTATAATTTTATGAAATATAGTTACTTTTTCGAAATCCTGTCTTTTTGGTTTGTTGCTTGTATTGTCTTCTATTGAGTCTTGCAGTTTTCTTTTGATTTTTTCGATGTACTTCACTCTAAAAAACCATTTAAATCTCAATATATACAGGAGCTCATTTTTCAGCAGCTGCTCTCTCTCTCTCGCTCTCTCTCCCCCGCTCTCTTTCTCTCTCTCTCTCTCTCTCCCCCCTCTCTCTCTCTGTCTCTCTCTCTCCCCCGCTCGCTCTGTCACTCTCTCTCTCTCTCTCTGTCTGTCAGTCTCTCCTCTCGCTCTCTCTCTCTCGCTCGCTCTCTCTCTCTGTCTCTCAGTCTCTCCTCTCTCTCTCTCGCTCTCTCTCTCTCTCTCTCTCTCTCTCCTCCGCTCTCTCTCTCTCTCTCTCTCTCTCCCCTCTCTCTCTCTCTCTCTCTAGATCAGACAGTTTATAAGGTCTAGTGTTGTTTACAAAGTACAGTACAGTCTGGCATTGTATAACTTGGGGTTGTGTGGTGGACCTTAGCAGCCTCCCAGGGTATGGTGTATTTTAACATGTGGTTACATAGTCTGGTATGGTGTAGTTATAAAGTGTATTTTAACATGTGGTTATATAGTCTGGTATGGTGTATTTTAACATGTGGTTACATAGTCTGGTATGGTTTAGTTATAAAGTGTATTTTAACATGTGGTTATATAGTCTGGTATTGTGTAGTTATGAAGTGTATTTTAACGTGTGGTTATATAGTCTGGTATTGTTTGGCCTGGGGTGTATTGGCTCTCAGCAGCCTGCCAGGCTGGTGTATGAGGTCCACCAGGTGAGCTCTGGGCTGGGGCTGGCACCCTGGGTAGTGGGGCGTCCCAACTGAGAGAAGGACCTCATTCCACACCCTGTTATACTCCCCCCTCACCAGGCTACAACTCACACCTATACGGTCAGCCAACACCTTATAAAGCAGAGCCCTGTGGTAGTAGGTTCCCTTGCGTATCTGTCCGATGGGGATGATGTTGGACTGTAGTTCGTAGCGCAGCTCACTGAGGTGGAGCTCCCACAGGAAGTCATGCTGTCTGTCCACCTCTACCGCCCCGCCCATCACCTCACTCACCAGCCTGGCTAAGGCGCTGTACTGCTCACTCTCCACGTGCAGCGGGAGGATGGTCTTGGTGGCCTCGGTAACCAGGGCGTGGAACGCAGCATCATACGGGAGCATCCACGGCTTCTCTGTTACCGTGGCTACCTCCTGCTGGGGCTTACTCTCATCCTCATCTCTCAGTTTCTCGTCCTCCTTCCGCCCTTTACTCTTCCCTTTACTGGGGGTCCTGGTGGAGCCCTTGCTGCTGAGTACAGATGCAGTGCGAGTCTCGGTGGGGCTGTCCTGTTGT
>NC_143031.1:5350000-5407500 GCF_057628025.1 Oncorhynchus mykiss | reverse complement strand
AAGAGGTTTGTTATTGGGCTAGCGGTTAAGAGGTTTGTTATTGGGCTAGCGGTTAAGAGGTTTGTTATTGGGCTAGCGGTTAAGAGGTTTGTTATTGGGCTAACGGTTAAGAGGTTTGTTATTGGGCTAGTGGTTAAGAGGTTTGTTATTGGGCTAGCGGTTAAGAGGTTTGTTATTGGGCTAGCGGTTAAGAGGTTTGTTATTGGGCTAACGGTTAAGAGGTTTGTTATTGGGCTAGCGGTTAAGAGGTTTGTTATTGGGCTAGCGGTTTAGAGGTTTGTTTCTCCAGTGGGAGACCAGGGTTCATATACCATCTGTGAAATGGTGGAAACACGAGATCTGACCCCAGGCTACAATATGGTGAACAACCAGTATTTAACATGCAGTCTACAATATGGTGGACAGCCATGCTTTAACATACAGTATACAGTATCCAGTGTCAGCCTTGATAGTTTATGGTTTCATATACTATTTAAAACCATTGCACCGTGGGGAGCCTGTTGATTGGCTCAAAGTGGCCATCAACCCTCTTCCTGCATCAGCCAATCAGGCAGAATGATCAGTGATGATGGCCGTCAGCACTGGCTCTGATTGGCCGACACCACGGGAAGTCTAAAGAAGTCTGAAATGCACCAATCAGAAGACCCCCTGCTCTGTGACGCCTGGCCCTCTTTACCACCGGTGACCGTAGTGATGGGTAACCCACGTTCAGTACATGGAAGACATTTGATTGATTGAGCAAAGTCTTTGGAGAAAGGAATAAGGGTGAAGGGGGAGGAGAGAGACAGGGATAGAAGGGGGAGGAGAGAGACAGGGATAGAAGGGGGAGGAGAGAGACAGGGATAGAAGGGGGAGGAGAGAGACAGGGATAGAAGGGGGAGGAGAGAGACCGGATATAAGGGGGAGGAGAGAGAGACCGGGGTAGAAGGGGGAGGAGAGAGAGACCGGGATAGAAGGGGGAGGAGAGAGACAGGGATAGAAGGGGGAGGAGAGAGACAGGGATAGAAGGGGGAGGAGAGAGACAGGGATAGAAGGGGGAGGAGAGAGACAGGGATAGAAGGGGGAGGAGAGAGACAGGGATAGAAGGGGGAGGAGAGAGACAGGGATAGAAGGGGGAGGAGAGAGACCGGGATAGAAGGGGGAGGAGAGAGACCGGGATAGAAGGGGGAGGAGAGAGACAGGGATAGGTGGAGGAGAGAGACAGGGATAGAAGGTGGAGAGAGACAGGGATAGAAGGTGGAGAGGGACAGGGATAGAAGGGGGAAGAGAGAGACCGGGATAGAAGGGGGAGGAGAGAGAAAGGGATAGGTGGAGGAGAGAGACAGGGATAGAAGGTGGAGAGGGACAGGGATAGAAGGGGAAAGAGAGAGACCGGATATAAGGGGGAGGGGAGGGACATGGAGAGAAGGGGGAGGAGAGAGACTGGGATAGAAGGGGGAGGAAAGAGACAGGGATATAAGGGGGAGGAGAGGGACAGGGATAGAAGGGGGAGGAGAGAGACAGGGATAGAATGGGGAGGAGAGGGACAGGGATAGAAGGGGGAGGACAGGGATAGAAGGGAAAGGGGGAGGAGAGGGGAGGGATAGAAGGGGAAGGGGGAGGACAGGGATAGAAGGGTGAGGAGAGGGACAGGGATAGAAGGGGGAGGACAGGGATAGAAGGGGAAGGGGAGGAGAGGGACAGGGATAGAAGGGGGAGGAGAGGGATAGAGGTGAAGGGAGAGGAGAGGGGAGTGGGAATATAGAGTGAGCGAAAGAAGAACTAGACAAAAATTTGTGGGAGAAAGGAGAGGGACAAAGAGAGTGAGGGAATTTGTATTTATTAGAGATCCCCATTAACTGCTGCTAAGGTATGCTAGCATGTGTGTGCGTATGCGTGTGTCTGTACCTGTGTGTGTGTCTCTTCACAGTCCCCGCTGTTCCATAAGGTGTATTTTTATCTGCTGCATCAGTTACCTGATGTGGAATAGAGTTCCATGTAGTCCTGGCTCTATGTAGTACTGTGGAATAGAGTTCCATGTAGTCATGGCTCTATGTAGTACTGTGGAATAGAGTTCCATGTAGTCCTGGCTCTATGTAGTACTGTGGAATAGAGTTCCATGTAGTCATGGCTCTATGTAGTACTGTGGACTAGAGTTCCATGTCTATGTAGTACTGTGGAATAGAGTTCCATGTCTATGTAGTACTGTGGAATAGAGTTCCTTGTAGTCATGGCTCTATGTAGTACAGTGGAATAGAGTTCCATGTAGTCCTGGCTCTATGTAGTACTGTGGAATAGAGTTCCATGTAGTCCTGGCTCTATGTAGTACTGTGGAATAGAGTTCCATGTAGTCATGGCTCTATGTAGTACTGTGGAATAGAGTTCCATGTAGTCATGGCTCTATGTAGTACTGTGGAATAGAGGTCCATGTAGTCATGGCTCTATGTAGTACTGTGGAATAGAGTTCCATGTAGTCATGGCAATATGTAGTACTGTGCGCCTCCCATAGTCTGTTCTGGACTTTGGGATTGTGAAGAGACCTCTGGTGGCATGTCTTGTGGGGTATGCATGGGTATCTGAGCTGTGTGCTAGTAGTTTAAACAGACAGCTCGGTACATTCAGCATGTCAACACTTCTTACCAAAACAAGTAGTGATGAAGTCATTCTCTCCTCCACTTTGAACCATGAGAGATTGACATGCATATTATTAATGTTAGCTCTACGTGTACATTTAAGAGCTGTGCTGCCCTGTTCTCTTTGTGGCACCTGGTCACATGACTGAACAGTAATCCAAGTGAGACACAACTAGGGTCTTGTTGACAGTGCTGTTAAGAAGGCAGTGCAGCGCTTTATAATGGACAGACTTCTCCCCCATTTTAGCTACTGTTGTATCAACATGTTTTGACCATGACAGTTTACAATCTAGGATAACTCCAATCAGTTCAGTCACCTCAACTTGATTTCCACATTATTCATTACGATGTTTAGTTGAGGTTTAGGTTTTAGTGAATGATTTGTCCCAAAACACAATGTTTTTTGTTTTAGAAATATTTAGTGCTAATTTATTCCTTGCCACCCACTCTGAAACTGACTGAAGCTCTTTGCTAAGTGTTGCAGTTGTTTCAATCGCTGTAGTAGCTGACGTGTATAGTGTTGAGTCATCAGTATACATAGACACACTGGCTTGACTCAAAGTGGCAGGTCATTAGTAAAAATGGAAAATAGTAAGGGGCCTAGACAGCTGCCTTGGGGAATTCCTGATTCTACCTGGATTATGTTGGAGAGGCTTCCATTTAAACAACACGCTCTGTGTTCTGTTAGACAGGTAACTCTTTATCCACAATATAGCAAGGGGTGTAAATCCATAACACATGTGTTTTTCCATCAGTAGACTATGATCGATAATGTCAAAAGCCACACTGAAGTCTAACAAAACAGCCTCCCACAATATTGTTGTCATCCTTTTCTCTCAGCCAATCATCAGTCATGTGTGTAAGTGCTGTGCTTGTTGAATGTCCTTCTCTATAAGCACGCTGAAAGTCTGTTGTCAGTTTGTTTACTGTAAAATAGCATTGATTGGTTGGCTATTTGAGCCAGTAAAAGGGGGCTTTAATATTGTTGGGTAGTGGAATTGTACGCTGGTAGACGAGAAGCAAGTACAGGGAGCGAATATTTAATTAACAACGGACATGAAACGGGACAGTGTCTGGACATGAAAACATAACGACATTAATGCTGGCACGGGGAACAAACTGAGGAGCAGACAGATATAGAGGGGCAATTAACAAAGTAAAGGAGTCCAGGTGATTCCAATGAGCGCTGATTCTTAGATTGAAGATATGGCAAACAGGAGTGACGGTATGGTCTGCTATAATCCTCAGTATATTTCCATCCAAGTTGTCAGACCCCGGTGGCTTGTCTTTGTTGATGGGCAATAATTATTATTATTTGACCTCTTAAACACTAACTTTATGGAATTCAAAATTACAATGGTTGTCTTTCATCATTTTAATCAGTTATACTTGGATGTATAGTGTCGGCGTTTGTTGCTGACATGTCATGCCTAAATTTGCTAATATTGCAAATGAAAAAAATTACTTTAAAAAAAGTTGTTTGCGGATTATGGGATTTTCGCCCAAATGAGAGAGGTTTTACTTGGATGTAAAAACCCAGTAATGAAACATGTAGAAACATGAGACATGTCTCTCGTAGAAGGCAGGTTTACATGTTTTCAGACTCAAAACGGCAAAACGTATAGAAAAGCCTACATGAAGTGTTTTAAGGCACTCACAGGGAGCGGGGAAAGAGTGGTACTGAGGGACCCTCTGTTGGCTCCAGATCTGAGAGTGGGCTGGGGGGTCGGGGCAGCCCTGGCCTCCACCCCAGATCCAGACTAGGGCTGTTGCTGTGACCGTATTACTGCCACACCGGCGGTTATGAGTCAGGAAGGCAGTCAAATTCCATGTGACCGTTTAGTCTCGGTAATCAGGCTTCTCCTTCTCATTAGCACTGATGCTGCTGATGGTCATTAGTAGTCTACCAAACTTGCTAACTGCCTGGTACTCAGCACTCCATCTAATCACTCTGACATCAATGCAAATGTGTTCGAAAATCTAATCAAATGGAACCACCATTTGATGTCCAATCAGTTGAATTTTCCACATGTGGACTCCAATCAAGTCGCAGAAACATCTCAAGGATGCCAAATGGAAACAGGATCCACCTGAGCTCAAATTCGAGTCTCATAGCAAACTTTCTGAATATTATTTATTTTGATTACATTTGCAAAAAAATGTTGCTTTGTCATTACGGAGTATTGTGTGTAGATTAATGAGGGAAAACACAATTGAATACATTTTAGAATAAAACTGTAACAAAACAAAATGTGGGAAAAGTCACGTTTTTTTTTTTTGTGGGTCCTCTCTGTGCAGGTCCTTCGGAAGGGAGTCTGGGAGGGTGTCTATTGATCTGTTGCTCCTGTGTGAAGTGTTGGGGCTGCGTTTTAGAGCGATGTCCTTTAGAGTCTGGGCGGAGGTGGGCACTGCTGCCTTGTATAGGTGGACCTGGTCATAAAGGCCATTCAAGTCCAGGGTGGAGTGGTGGGCCAGGAAAACATTTGGTTTTGAGGCAGAGACACGGGAAATACTTGCATTCACCCGCTGTATGGTGATAGGAATAGGTGGGCTGTAGTGTATGAGTTTAGTAAGAGACAGGAATAGGAGGGCTGTAGTGTATGAGTTTAGTAGGAGACAGGAATAGGAGGGCTGTAGTCTATGAGTTTAGTATGAGACAGGAATAGGAGGGCTGTAGTCTGAGTTTAGTAGGAGACAGGAATAGGAGGGCTGTAGTCTATGAGTTTAGTAGGAGACAGGAATAGGAGGGCTGTAGTCTATGAGTTTAGTAGGAGACAGGAATAGGTGGGCTGTAGTCTATGAGTTTAGTAGGAGACAGGAATAAGAGGGCTGTAGTCTATGAGTTTAGTAGGCATAAACCTTTAAATGTGGTGTTTTTACAGGAGACCCACAGGGGTTGTGGTAATGAGGCTGTGTGGGGCATGTGGTGGGAGGGGGGAGTACTTCTTACAGGAGACCCACAGGGGTTGTGGTAATGAGGCTGTGTGGGGCATGGAGTGGGAGGGGGCAGTACTTCTTACAGGAGACCCACAGGGGTTGTGGTCATGAGGCTGTGTGGGGCATGGAGTGGGAGGGGGGAGTACTTCCTTAGTCATGGGTCCAATGTAAGTGCAGGAGTAGCAGTGCTGTTCTCATCAGGCCTAGATCTTAAAGTAATATCTACCTCAGAGGTGGAGAAGGGGTGGATGTTGGTGATTTAGGCAGAAAAGGGGGGGGGGGGTTCCTTTTCTGTTTGTTAATGTCTTTTCTCCCTGTAGGGGGTATGACCAGGTGCAGCTTTTTATTTGGAAGCTTAGACAGTACCTACTCTAGTATGACAGAGCTAGCTGTGTTGCTCAAGCTTCATCTTATCTCACCCCATGACCCTGTGGAAAAAACAATCTGTTTTTGGCCAATTTTAACCAAACACTTGTTAGTTTTTGTACATGGGAATTTATTATTTCAAATGTTTTCCCCCCCAACATCACTTTCCATCGGTTTGTATAGCAGACCCTCATGTTAAGTTGAGTCAAAAGCTTTTTTGAAATCAGCAAAGCATGACTTTGTTTTTTATTTTGGTTTGTTTGTCAATTAGGGTGTGCAGGGTGAAAATGTGGTCTGTCGTACGGTTATTTGGTAATAAACAGATTTGACATTTGCTCAGGACATTGTTTTCACTGGGGAAATGTTTTTAATGATAACGCAGAGGATTTTCCCAAGTTTGCTGTTGACTCATATCCCACAGTAGTTATTGGGTTAAAATGTATCTTCACTTTTGTGGATTGGGGTGATCAGTCCTCGGTTCCAAATATTGGGGAAGATGCCAGAGCTGATGAGTATTGTCCAGGAAGTTGTCTAAAAAAGCTAATGAATTTGTTGTTTCCTAAATGTTTTTTTTTTTGGTAGATTTCTACACTACTTTCCTTCCACCTACGTACTGTACCGTAGGAGTCCCGTCGAAGCGTACCATTGACTATGTACAGACCAGTGGAGGCTCCTCGGAGGAGGAAGGGGAGGACCATCCTCCTCAGTGAATTTCATAAAAATAGTGAAACATTTAAAAAGTTATGCTTTTTAGATAAAAACTAAATATAATCACATGTCACCAAATATTTCATTAAAACACTATTTTGCAAGGAAGATCTACAGTAGCCTCAACAGCACTCTGTAGGGTAGCACCATGGTGTAGCCGGAGGACAGCTAGTTTCCGTCCTCCTCCGGATACATTGACTTCAATACAAAATCTAGAAGGCTCATGGTTCTCACCCGCTTCCGTAGACGTACACAGTAACCTATCAGAGCTCCTACTGCATGAACTGACACGTTGTCCATGAACTGACCAGATAATGAATCTAGTACTGAAAACATAAGCTAAAGCTAGCTAGCACTGCAGTGCATAAAACGTGGTGAGTAGTTGACAAAAAAAAAAACGTTGTCCTTTTTTTTTCACTTTGAAATGCAGCTAGCTAGTTTAGCCGACTCAAACACCCTGCTAAAACAGAGGGATGCTAGCTGGCTATGAACACCCTGGCTCAAACAGTTAGCTAGCTGGCTATGACAGAGGGATGCTATGTTAGCTAGCTCGCTATAACAGAGGGATGCTATGTTAGCTAGCTGGCTATAACAGAGGGATGCTATGTTAGCTAGCTCGCTATAACAGAGGGATGCTATGTTAGCTAGCGGGCTATAACAGAGGAATGCCATGTTAGCTAGCTGGCTATAACAGAGGGATGCTATGTTAGCTAGCTCGCTATAACAGAGGGATGCTATGTTAGCTAGCGGGTTATAACAGAGGAATGCCATGTTAGCTAGTTGGCTATAACAAAGGGATGCTATGTTAGCTAGCTCGCTATAACAGAGGGATGCTATGTTAGCTAGCTCGCTATAACAGAGGGATGCTATGTTAGCTAGCGGGCTATAACAGAGGAATGCCATGTTAGCTAGCTGGCTATAACAGAGGGATGCTATGTTAGCTAGCTCGCTATAACAGAGGGATGCTATGTTAGCTAGTTGGCTATAACAGAGGAATGCCATGTTAGCTAGCTGGCTATAACAGAGGGATGCTATGTTAGCTAGCGGGCTATGACTATCAAACAACAACACTGGAACTCTTCCAAGTCAAGGTAAGCTTTTGGTTTTACAAATGTATTGCCAATGAGGCCCACCGGTGTAACTACTTACTTACTGTACACTGTAATGTTACAGCAGTTGTAGCACTTTGAACATCCCACGGAGCACCATTAAATTCATTATTAAAGAATGGAAAGGATATGGCACCACAACAAACCTGCCAAGAGAGGGCCGCCCACCAAAACTCACAGACCAGGCAAGGAGGCCATTAATCAGAGAGGCGTCAAAGAGACCAAAGATATCCCTGAAGGAGCTCCTCAGCGGAGAGGGCAGTATCTGTCCATAGGACCACTTTAAGCCGTACACTCCACAGAGCTGGGCTTTACGGAAGAGTGGCCAGAAAAAACAAACATTGCATGTGGGAGACTCCCCAAACATATGGAAGATGGTAATCTGGTCAGATGAGACTAAAATGTAGCTTTTTGGCCATCAAGAAAAACGCTATGTCTGGCGCAAACCCTACACCTCTCATCACCTCGAGAATACCATCCCCACAATGAAGCATGTGTGTGGCCAGGGTTTGTTTTGAGGGGGGGATCTCGGCTGGTGGGGATGTGGCTGGTGATGCTGGGGGTGTAGGTCCTCTTGGCGTGGGTCCTCTCTGTGCAGGTCCTTCGGGAGGGAGTCTGGGATGGTGTCTCGCTGGTCTGTTGCTCCTGTGTGAGGTTCTGGGGCTGTGGTTGAGGGTGATGTCTTTCAGGGTCCTGTCGAAGGTAGGCACTGCTGCCTTGTATAGGTGGACCTGGTCATAAAGGCTGTTCAAGTCCAGGGTGGAGTGGTGGGCCAGGTAAACATTAGGTTTTGAGGCAGAGTCACAGGAAATACTTGCATTCACCCACTGTATGGTGGCAGGGTGGAAGTATTTTCATGGTTGCAGGGTGGAGATAACCATTCCTGATTAGGGAATGAGGAAAAAGCTTTTTTTCAATCTTGAATGTTGTTTTTCCACAATTTCCTGCTGGGCTCTCAGGTGGTTTGTGTGTATTAGGATGTGTCTGCAGGACCCTAGTCGGTCCTCTGACAACAGCTCCAGTGTTAGGACACCAGAGTTTAGCCACTTTGTGTAAACGTTTGTTCTCTTGAATGTACTTCCCATTTCAGTCAATAAGGAGCACAATCTCTGGCTTTTGTGTGTTGTTGTGGGGGTTGCCAGGAGGGCTATCAGGGGAGCTGACAGGGGGGGGGGGGGGGGGGGGTCTGTTGGGTTGGTAGGTCCTTTTTTGTCTGTCACATTGTGTTGTTGAGGTGCTGGTCCGGGTCTGAGGTGGGCTGTTCTGCTGGCTTCTCTGGGGGAGTGTGGTGCTTTCTGTCAAACCTCAACTTTCTCATCTCCTCCTTCAGTGCTGTTAGCTGGACTGTGTGTTCCTCTCTCTCCTTCTTGAGTTCTCTCATCTCAGACCAGCTCTCTCAGTGCTGTTAGCTGGGCTGTGTGTTCCTCCTTCTTGAGTTCTCTCATCTCAGACCATAGTGCAACCAGCTCTTTCAGACAGTCGTCCATCTCCTCCTTCAGTGCTGTTAGCTGGGCTGTGTGTTCCTCCTTCTTGAGTTCTCTCATCTCAGACCATAGTGCAACCAGCTCTCTCAGACAGTCGTCCATCTCCTCCTTCAGTGCTGTTAGCTGGGCTGTGTGTTCCTCCTTCTTGAGTTCTCTCATCTCAGACCATAGTGCAACCAGCTCTCTCAGACAGTCGTCCATCTCCACCTTCACTTTAAAGTACTACCTATGTAGTTCTTTTTTTGGGGAGGGGGGGGCGGGGGGGTATCTGTACTTTACTGTTTATATTTTTTGCCAACTTTTACTTTTACTTCCCTACATTCCTAAAGGAAATGATGTACTTTTTACTCCCTTTTTCCCTGACAGCCAAACGTTTTTCTTTGTTTTTTTACATTTTGAATGATTTAACAAGACAAATGGTCCAATTCACACAATTATCAAGCGAATGTCCCTGGTCATCAATACTGCCTCTGATCTGGAGGACTCACTAAACAGAGAACATCCCTGGTCATCTCTACTGCCTCTGATCTGGAGGACTCGCTAAACAGAGAACATCCCTGGTCATCTCTACTACCTCTGATCTGGAGGACTCACTAAACAGAGAACATCCCTGGTCATCTCTACTACCTCTGATCTGGAGGACTCACTAAACAGAGAACATCCCTGGTTATCCCTACTGCCTCTGATCTGAAGGACTCACTAAACAGAGAACATCCCTGGTCATCCCTACTGCCTCTGATCTGGAGGACTCACTAAACAGAGAACATCCCTGGTTATCCCTACTGCCTCTGATCTGAAGGACTCACTAAATAGAGAACATCCCTGGTCATCCCTACTGCCTCTGATCTGAAGGACTCACTAAACAGAGAACATCCCTGGTCATCCCTACTGCCTCTGATCTGGAGGACTCACTAAACAGAGAACATCCCTGGTCATCCCTACTGCCTCTGATCTGGAGGACTCACTAATCAGAGAACATCCCTGGTCATCCCTACTGCCTCTGATCTGGAGGACTCACTAAACAGAGAACATCCCTGGTCATCCCTACTGCCTCTGATCTGGAAGACTCACTGAACAGAGAACATCCCTGGTCATCCCTACTGCCTCTGAACTGGAGGACTCACTAAACAGAGAACATCTCTGGTCATCCCTACTGCTTCTGATCTGGAGGACTCACTAAACAGAGAACATCCCTGGTCATCCCTACTGCCTCTGATCTGGAGGACTCACTAAACAGAGAACATCTCTGGTCATCCCTACTGCATCTGATCTGGAGGACTCACTAAACAGAGAACATCTCTGGTCATCCCTACTGCCTCTAAGCTGGCAGACTCACTAAGCACAAATGCTTTGATTGTAAATGATGTCTGAGTGTTAGTGTGTCCCTGGCTATCCATAAATAAAACTAAGAAGAAAATTGTGCCGTCTGGTTTGCTTAATATAAGGAATTTTAAATCAATCGAATCAATAACATTTATTTATATAGCCCTTCTTACATCAGCTGATATCTCAAAGTGCTGTACAGAAACCCAACCTAAAACCCCAAACAGCAAGCAATGCAGGTGTAGAAGCACAGTGGCTAGGAAAAACTCCCTAGAAAGGCAGGAACCTAGGAAGAAACCTAGAGAGGAACTAGGCTCTGAGGGGTGGCCAGCCCTCTTCTGGCTGTGGTAGGTGGAGATTATAACAGAACATGGCCAAGATGTTCAAACGTTCATAGATGACCAGCAGGGTCAAATAATAATAATCACAGTGGTTGTAGAGGGTGCAACAGGTCAGCACCTCAGGAGTAAATGTCAGTTGGCTTTTCATAGCCTATCATTCAGAGTTAGAGACAGCAGGTGTGGTAGAGAGAGAGAACAGTTGAAACTGGCGCAGCAGCACGACCAGGTGGACTGGGAACAGCAAGGAGGCATCGGGCCAGGTCGTCCTCGGTCCTTGGGCACAGGTCCTCCCTCCGAGAGAGAGAATTAGAGGGAGCAAAGTTAAATTCACACAGGACACCGGATAAGACAGGAGAAATATTCCAGATTTAACAGACTGACCCTAGCCCCCCGACACATAAACTATTGCAGCATAATTACTGGATGCTGAGACAGGAGGGGTCAGGAGACACTGTGGCCCCATCCGATGACACCCCCGGACAGGGCCAACCAGGCAGGATATGACGCCACCCACTTTGCCAAAGCACAGCCCCCACACCACAAGAGGGATATCTTCAACCACCAACTTACTACCCTGAGACAAGGCCGAGTATAGCCCACGAAGATCTCACCCACGACACGAACCCGAGGGTGGGCGCCAACCCAGACAGAAAGATCACGTCAGAGACTCAACCCACTCAAGTGATGCACCCCTCCTAGGGATGGCATGGAAGAGCACCAGTAAGCCAGTGACTCAGCCCCTGTAATAGGGTTAGAATAGAGAATCCCAGTGGAGAGAGGGGAACCGGCCAGGCAGAGAAAACAAGGGCGGTTCATCGCTCCAGTGCCTTTCCGTTCACCTTCACACCCATGGGACAGACTACACTCAATCAGAGGACCTACTGAAGAGATGAGTCTTCAATAAAGACTTAAAGGTCGAGACTGAGTCTGCATCTCTCACATGGTTAGATAGACCATTCCATAAAAATGGAGCTCTATAGGAGAAAGCCCTGCCTCCAGCTGTTTGCTTAGAAATTCTAGGGACAATTAGGAGGCCTGCGTCTTGTGACCGTGGCGTACTTGTAGGTATGTACGACAGGACCAAATCAGAGAGATAGGTAGGAGCAAGCCCATGTAATGCTTTGTAGGTTAGCAGTAAAACCTTGATATCAGCCCTAGCCTTAGCATGTGCTCCAACAGGTGTATCTCCCCAAAACCAATTCTTCCTTTTGCCGCCTCTTACATGACCATGCGTAACACCCCAGCCATCCTACAATCTAAACTTGATGCCCTCAATCTCACACAAATTATCAATGAACCTACCAGGTACCTCCCCAAAGCCGTAAACACGGGCACCCTCATAGATATCATCCTAACCAACTTGCCCTCTAAATACACCTCTGCTGTCTTCAACCAAGATCTCAGCGATCACTGCCTCATTGCCTGCATCCGTAATGGGTCAGCGGTCAAACGACCTCCACTCATCACTGTCAAACACTTCAGCGAGCAGGCCTTTCTAATCGACCTGGCCGGGGTATCCTGGAAGGATATTGATCTCATCCCGTCAGTAGAGGATGCCTGGTTATTTTTTTTAATGCCTTCCTAACCATCTTAAAATAAGCATGCCCCATTCAATAAATGTAGAACCAGGAACAGATATAGCCCTTGGTTCTCCCCAGACATGACTTCCCTTAACCAACACAAAAACATCCTATGGCGTTCTGCATTAGCATCGAACTGCCCCCTTGATATGCAGCTTTTCAGGGAAGCTAGAAACCATTATACACAGGCAGTTAGAAAAGCCAAGGCTAGCTTTTTCAAGCAGACATTTGCTTCCTGCAACACTAACTCAAAAAAGTTCTGGGACACTGTAAAGTCCATGGAGAATAAGAACACCTCATCCCAGCTGCCCACTGCACTGAAGATAGGAAACACTGTCACCATTGATAAATCCACTATAATTGAGAATTTCAATAAGCATTTTTCTACAGCTGGCCATGCTTTCTACCTGGCTACCCCTACCCCGGTCAACAGCACTGCACCCCCCACAGCAACTCGCCCAAGCCTTCCCCATTTCTCCTTCTCCCAAATCCAGTCAGCTGATGTTCTGAAAGAGCTGCAAAATCTGGACCCCTACAAATCAGCCGGGCTAGACTATCTGGACCATTTCTTTCTAAAATTATCTGCCAACATTGTTGCCACCCCTATTACTAGCCTGTTCAACCTCTTTTGTGTCGTCTGAGATTCCCAAAGATTGGAAAGCAGCTGCGGTCATCCCTCTCTTCAAAGGGGGGGACACTCTTGACCCAAACTGCTACAGACCTACAGTGCATTGCGAAAGTATTCGGCCCCCTTGAACTTTGCGACCTTTTGCCACATTTCAGGCTTCAAACATAAAGATATAAATGTATTTTTTTGTGAAGAATCAACAACAAGTGGGACAATATCGTGAAGTGGAACGACATTTATTGGATATTTCAAACTTTTTTAACAAATCAAAAACTGAAAAATTGGGTGTGCAAAATTACTCAGCCCCTTTACTTTCAGTGCAGCAAACTCTCTCCAGAAGTTCAGTGAGGATCTCTAAATGATCCAATGTTGACCTAAATGACTAATGATGATAAATACAATCCCCCTGTGTGTAATCAAGTCTCCTTATAAATGCACCTGCACTGTGATAGTCTCAGAGGTCCGTTAAAAGCGCAGAGAGCATCATGAAGAACAAGGAACACACCAGGCAGGTCCGAGATACTGTTGTGAAGAAGTGTAAAGCCGGATTTGGATACAAAAAGATTTCCCAAGCTTTAAACATCCCAAGGAGCACTGTGCAAGCGATAATATTGAAATGGAAGGAGTATCAGACCACTGCAAATCTACCAAGACCTGGCCGTCCCTCTAAACTTTCAGCTCATACAAGGAGAAGACTGATCAGAGATGCAGCCAAGAGGCCCATGATCACTCTGGATGAACTGCAGAGATCTACAGCTGAGGTGGGAGACTTTGTCCATAGGACAACAATCAGTCGTATATTGCACAAATCTAGCCTTTATGGAAGAGTGGCAAGAAGAAAGCCATTTCTTAAAGATATCCATAAAAAGTGTTGTTTAAAGTTTGCCACAAGCCACCTGGGAGACACACCAAACATTTGGAAGAAGGTGCTCTGGTCAGATGAAACCAAAATTGAACTTTTTGGCAACAATGCAAAACGTTATGTTTGGCGTAAAAGCAACACAGCTCATCACCCTGAACACACCATCCCCACTGTCAAACATGGCGGTGGCAGCATCATGGTTTGGGCTTGCTTTTCTTCAGCAGGGACAGGGAAGATGGTTAAAATTGATGGGAAGATGGATGGAGCCAAATACAGGACCATTCTGGAAGAAAACCTGATGGAGTCTGCAAAAGACCTGAGACTGGGACGGAGATTTGTCTTCCAACAAGACAATGATCCAAAACATAAAGCAAAATCTACAATGGAATGGTTCAAAAATAAACATATCCAAGTGTTAGAATGGCCAAGTCAAAGTCCAGACCTGAATCCAATCGAGAATCTGTGGAAAGAACTGAAAACTGCTGTTCACAAATGCTCTCCATCCAACCTCACTGAGCTCGAGCTGTTTTGCAAGGAGGAATGGGAAAAAATGTCAGCCTCTCGATGTGCAAAACTGATAGACATACCCCAAGCGACTTACAGCTGTAATCGCAGCAAAAGGTGGCGCTACAAATTATTAACTTAAGGGGGCTGAATAATTTTGCATGCCCAATTTTTCAGTTTTTGATTTGTTCAAAAAAAAATACAGTTTTATATCTTTATGTTTGAAGCCTGAAATGTGGCAAAAGGTCGCAAAGTTCAAGGGGGGCGAATACTTTCGCAAGGCACTGTATATCTATCCTACCCTGCCTTTCTAAGGTCTTTGAAAGCCAAGTCAACAAACAGATTACCGACCATTTCGAATCTCACCATACCCTCTCTGCTATGCAATCTGGTTTCCAAGCTGGTCATGGGTGCACCTCAGCCACGCTCAAGGTCCTAAACGATATCTTAACCGCCATCGATAAGAAACATTACTGTGCAGCCGTATTCATTGATCTGGCCAAGGCTTTCGACTCTGTCAATCACCACATCCTCATCGGCAGACTCGACAACCTTGGTTTCTCAAATGATTGCCTCGCCTGGTTCACCAACTACTTCTCTGATAGAGTTCAGTGTGTCAAATCGGAGGGTCTGTTGTCCGGACCTCTGGCAGTCTCTATGGGGGTGCCACAAGGTTCAAATCTCTTCTCTGTATACATCAATGATGTCGCTCTTGCTGCTGGTGAGTCTCTGATCCACCTCTACGCAGATGACACCATTCTGTATACTTCTGGCCCTTCTTTGGACACTGTGTTAACAACCCTCCAGGCAAGCTTCAATGCCATACAACTCTTCTTCCGTGGCCTCAAATTGCTCTTAAATACAAGTAAAACTAAATGCATACTCTTCAACCGATCGCTGCCTGGACCTGCCCGCCTGTCCAACATCACTACTCTGGACGGCTCTGACTTAGAATACGTGGACAACTACAAATACCTAGGTGTCTGGTTAGACTGTAAACTCTCCTTCCAGACCCACATCAAACATCTCCAATCCAAAGTTAAATCTAGAATATGCGTCCTATTTCGCAACAAAGCATCCCTCACTCATGCTGCCAAACATACCCTTGTAAAATTGACCATCCTACCAATCCTCGACTTCGGCGATGTCATTTACAAAATAGCCTCCAATACCCTACTCAACACATTGGATGCAGTCTGTCACAGTGCCATCCGTTTTGTCACCAACGCCCCATATACTACCCACCATTGCGACCTGTACACTCTCGTTGGCTGGCCCTTGCTTCATACTCGTTGCCAAACCCACTGGCTCCATGTCATCTACAAGACCCTGCTAGGTAAAGTCCCCCCTTGTCTCAGCTCGCTGGTCACCATAGCATCACCCACCTGTAGCATGCGCTCCAGCAGGTATATCTCTCTGGTCACCCCCAAAACCAATTATTTCTTTGGCTGCCTCTCCTTCCAGTTCTCTGCTGCCAATGACTGGAATGAACTACAAAAATCTCTGAAACTGGAAACACTTATCTCCCTCACTAGCTTTAAGCACCAGCTGTCAGAGCAGCTCACAGATTACTGCACCTGTACATAGCCCACCTATAATTTAGCCCAAACAACCTCTCCCCCTACTGTATTTATTTATTTTGCTCCTTTGCACCCCATTATTTATATCTCTACTTTGTAAATTCTTCCACTGCAAATCTACCATTCCAGTGTTTTACTTGCTATATTGTATTTACTTTGCCACCATGGCCTTTTTTGCCTTTACCTCCCTTATCTCACCTCACTTGCTCACATTGTATATAGACTTATTTTTCTACTGTATTATTGACTGTATTCTTGTTTTACTCCATGTGTAACTCTGTGTTGTTGTGTGTGTCGAACTGCTTTGCTTTATCTTGGTCAGGTCGCAGTTGTAAATGAGAACTTGTTCTCAACTTGCCTACCTGGTTAAATAAAGGTGAAACAAAATAAATAAATAAACAGGAAGCCAGTGTAGAGATCAGGGTCCAAAGTAACGCCGAGGTCCTTTACAGTTTTATTTGAGACGACTGTACAACCATCAACATTAATTGTCAGATTCAACAGAATATCTCTTTGTTTCTTGGGACCGAGAACAAGTATCTCTGTTTTGTCCGAGTTTAAAAGTAGAACATTTGCTGCCATCCACTTCCTTATGTCTGAAACACAGGCTTCCAGGGAGGGCAATTTTGGTCCTTCACCATGTTTCATTAACATGTACAGCTGTGTGTCATCCGCATAGCAGTGAAAGTTAACATTATGTTTCCAAATTACAAAAAAAAGTTTACATTGTGTTTTGACATCCCCAAAAGATAGAATATATAGTGAAAACAAAAAAATAGCAGCACTAAGGTCTAGTAGCACGAGGACAGATGCAGAGCCTCGGTCTGACACCATTAAAAGGTAATTTACCACCTTCACAAGTGCAGTCTCAGTGCTATGATGGGGTCTAAAACCAGACTGAAGCATTTCTTATACATTGTTTGTCTTCAAGCTGCGCAACAGCTTTTTCTAACATAGTAGATAGTTTAAAATATTTTCTGGCTCAAGGGTTGGCTTTTTCAAGAGAGGCTTTATTACTGCCACTTAGTGAGTTTGGTACACATCCGGTGGATAGAGAGCCGTTTATTATGTTCAACATAGGAGTGCCAAGCACAGGAAGCAGCTCTTTCAGTAGTTTAGTTGGAATAAGATCCAGTATGCAGCTTGAATGTTTAGAGGCCATCACTATTTTCATCAATGTGTCAAGGAATATAGTACTAAAACACTTGAGTGTCTCTCTTGATCCTAGGTCCTGGCAGTGTTGCGCAGACTCAGGACAACTGAGCATCAAAGAAGTTCATGAATTTATTACTGCTGAAGTGAAAGCCATCCTCTTTTGGGGAATGATGCTTTTTAGTTAGCTTTGTGACAGTATCAAAAATAAATTTAGGATTGTTATTATTCTCCTCAATTAAGCTGGTAAAATAGGATGATCGAGCAGCAGTGAGGGCTCTTCGATACTGCACGGTACTGTCTTTCCAAGGTAGTCAGAAGACTTCCAGTTTGGTGTGGCGCCATTTCCGTTCCAATTTTCTGGAACCTTGCTTCAGGGCTCTGGTATTTTCTGTATACCAGGGAGCTAGTTTCTTATGACAATTTTTGTTTTGTTTTTAGGGGTGTGACTGCATCTAGAGTATTACGCAAGGTTAAATTGAGTTCCTCAGTGTACTCTGACGTCCTTGGGTAGGCAGAGGGAGTCTGGAAGGGTATCTAGGAATCTTTGGGTTTTCCGAGAATTTATAGCACAGCTTTTGATACTCCTTGGTTGGGGTCTGAGCAGATTATTTGTTGTGATTTGCAAACGTAATAAAATGGTGGTCCGATAGTCCAGGATTACGGGGTAAAACGTTTTTATCCACAATATCTATTCCATGGGACAAAACTAGGTCCAGAGTATGACTGTGACAGTGAGTAGGTCCGGAGACATGTTGGACAAAACCCACTGAGTCGATGATGGCTCCGAAAGCCTTTTGGAGTGGGTTTGTGGACTTTTCCACGTGAATATTAAAGTCACCAAAAATTTGAATATTATCTGCTATGACTACAAGGTCCAATAGGAATTCAGGGAACTCAGTGAGGAATGCTGTATATGGCCCAGGAGGCCTGTAAACAGTAGCTATAAAAAGTGATTGAGTAGCCTGCATAGATTTCATGACTTGAAGCTCAAAAGACGAAAACGTTGTTTTTTTTGTAAATTGAAATTTGCTGTCGTAAATGTTAGCAACACCTCCGCGATGCGCGGGGGAAATGGACACTAGTGTAACCAGAAGGTGAGGCCTCATTTAACACAGTAAATTCATCAGGCTTAAGCCATGTTTCAGTCAGGCCAATCACATCAAGATTATGATCAGTGATTAGTTAATTGACTAACTGCCTTTAAAGTGAGGGATCTAACATTAAGTAGCCCTATTTTGAGATGTGAGGCATCATGATCTCTGTCAATAATGACAGGAATGGAGGAGCTCTTTATCCTAGTGAGATTGCTAAGGTGAACACTGCCATGTTTAGTTTTACCCAACATAGATCGATGCACAGACACGGTCTCAATGGGAATAGCTGAGCTGACTACACTGTCTGTGCTAGTGGCAGACACCACTTAGATGGCAGGGTGGCTAACAGGGTGCAGGGCAGGCAGCAGGCTATCTCATTGTGAAGCTAGAGGAGTTAGAGCCCTGTCTATGTTGGTAGATAAGATGAGAGCACCCCTCCAGCTAGGACGGAGTCCGTCACTCCTCAGCAGGTCAGGCTTGATCTTGTTTGTGAGTGAATCCCAGAAAGAGGGCCAATTATCTACAAATTCTATCTTTTGGGAGGGGCAGAAAACAGTTTTCAACCAGTGATTGAGTTGTGAGACTCTGCTGTAGAGCTCATCACTCCCCCTAACTGGGAGGGGGCCAGAGACAATTACTCGATGCCGACACATCTTTCTAGCTGATTTACACGCAGAAGCTATGTTGCACTTGGTGACCTCTGACTGTTTAATCCTAACATTGTTGGTGCCGACGTGGATAACAATATCTCTATACTCTCTACACTCGCCAGTTTTAGCTTTAGCCAGCACCATCTTCAGATTAGCCTTAACGTCAGTAGCCCTGCCCCCTGGTAAACAGTGTATGAACGCTGGATGATTCGTTTTTAAGAAAAAATTGTGAGGCTGCGGGGATTTATACTACTATCTGTACTTACTGGTGGCACAGACGCTGTTTCATCCTTTCCTACACTTAAATGACCCTTTGCCTAACGATTGCGTCTGAAGCTGGGCTTGTAGCACAGCTATCCTCGCTGTAAGGCGATCGTTCTCCTGTATATTATGAGTACAGCGACTGCAATTAGAAGGCATCATGTTAATGTTACTACTTAGCTTCGGCTGGTGGAGGTCCTGTAGAAGCATGTCCGGATAAAGCATCATGTTAATACTACTACTTATTTTCAAAGTTTTGTTCTCCTTGCGCCCAAACACTGCCTGGTGATTAGCTCCCGGTACTGACTGGTGATTGGCCCCTAGACCATCTCCAGCACTGAGTTGCAGTACAGAATTAGAAACAATCTCCATGCAGGACCTGGGAAGCTCTACCCTGGGCCCACCTCCAGGACCTACTCCATCGGCTTGCTCCTCAGCGACGCCACTGGGAAGCTCTACCCTGGGCCCACCTCCAGGACCTACTCCCCCGGCTTGCTCCTCAGCGACACCACAGAGCAGCAGTAGTAGCAGGGGTGTGACGCTTCGAATTACACCGACAGCGTCATTGCATTTTTGAATTACATTCATGAAACGCAGCGTTGCATTGCGTTCTGTGCAATGTAATGTTACGGAGTCTAGTTGATAGGTAATCTACTAGCCGGACTCCAGTTGTAGGGATTTGTACAATGCACAAACAAGGCTATTGAACCTGACATTGGTGTCTGTCGTTATTCCTTTATCCAACATATCATACAGACAGAAACGGTAGCAGAAGGTGAACGTTGAACTTCTGTTGCTCACACATCCAGACCGATGCTGCGAACCATTTTGCGCCACGACTCTGTCGGCGCGTTCAAAGCGTGAGCTCCTCGGCGAAGCCACAGAGCAGCGGCATTAGTATTTCTATTTATTTGTGTTTATTATTATGGATGCCAAGGCAGCAGCCACTCTTCCTGGGGTCCAGCAAAATTAAGGCAGTTTATACCATTCTAAAAACAAATTCCCAACACACTGTGTGCCCTCAGGCCCATACTCCACGACCACATATCTTCAACACAAAATGAATGTGTGCATGTGTGTGTGTGCCTATGTTTGTGTTACTTCATAGTCCCAGCTGTTCCATGAGGGTTAGTAGCAGGGCTGTGAGCAGAACGGAAGAAAAGAGCTGCAGATTCAGTCCTTGACACATCACTGGCAAAGGCATTGAAAATGATTGAAGACATATCTCACACGTCATGCCCCATGCCACCAGCTAGTCTCAGAGGTAAATAAATATAAATCATTTCACACTTCACTCTGATCCCCTTTCCTCTCTTCTGTTGTCCTTTCCCTCTTCTCCTCACCATGTACACTGTTCTCCAAACACTCCTAATGCCCCCCCCTCTTCTCCTCACCATGTACACTGTTCTCCAGACACTCCTAATGCCCCCCCTCTTCTCCTCACCATGTACACTGTCCTCCAAACACTCCTAATGCCCCACCTCGTCTCCTCACCATGTACACTGTCCTCCAAACACTCCTAATGTCCCCCCTTCTTCTCCTCACCATGTACACTGTCCTCCAAACACTCCTAATGTCCCCCCTTCTTCTTCTCCTCCTCTCCACAGTGTCCTGGTAGCTATAGCTGATTTTCATGGATGAACACTTGCCAAAACTCCAGGAGGAATTCGGTCACCAGCTGCACGAGTTCATGCATGACTTCAAGAAGAGGACAAGCCGGAACGACTGGGACCCCAGTGAAATGAACGACTTGTTGTGTTGTTTTTCAGACATCTCAGGAGTCAGGCACGAGACACTTTTAATTCCATAATCACTTTTTTGCTATTCACGTGTCTCTTCATAAGACACTGTTTTTACTATAGTTCCCAAAATATTTATTTCTGCTCATAAATATTTTTCATCTACAATCTTGACACTTTCTATTTGAACCTGTTTTGTTGTTTACATGTCTCAGAATGTTGTGGTTTACTTTCAAAAGAATAAAGGTTTATTTGTGTGCAAATAAAAAAAGCTCTGTTGGCATTTCTACATGTCAAGGTGTTTCCGGGTATTCTGTTTGAACATTAAGTGCTGACCACGTAGAGAAGAGCAGTACCATCTAATTTAAATTACTGCACACTGAGACGTCCGAGGAATCAGGTTGAAGAGCTGTGAGCCAAATATTTTATAGGCCTTCTTCTACTTGCGTGGTGTAGTACAATCTAATTTAAATTACTGCACACTGAGGAATCAGGTTTTGTTGTATTAATTCTTGACGCTACCCATCCCTTAAGCGGGATAATTGTCATCAGCATCTGCTGAATAGCATAGCGCCTCAGTCAAATAATATTACAAAAAATATTCATATTCATGAAATCACAAGTGTAATATAGGAAAACACAGTTTAGCCTTTTGATAATCCACCTGTCTCAGATTTTGAAATGATGCTTTACAGCCAAAGCAATCCAAGCGTTTGTTTAAGTTTATCGATAGCCTAGCATAGCATCATGTACACTTAGCATCAGGTAGCAATCAGATTAATCGTTTACCTTTGATGATCTTCAGATGTTTTCTCTCACAAGACTCCCAGTTACACAACAAATGTTCCTTTTGTTCCATAAAGATAATTTTTATGTCCAAAATACCTCCGTTTGTTTGGCGCATTATGTTCAGAAATTCACAGGAAAGAGCGGTCATGACAACGCAGACAAATTCCAAATAATATTCGTAATGTCCACAGAAACATGTCAAACGTTTTTTATAATCAATCGTCAGGTTGTTTTTAAAATATATAATTGATAATATATCAACCGCAAATGTCTTTCACAGTAGGAGAGGGAAAAGCAATACCTATCCAAACTCTGTTGTGCGAGCAAAACTCATGTGACCACTTGACGCGATGTTATCGTTCTGGCTCATTTTTCAAAATAAAAGCCTGAAACTATGTCTGAAGACTGTTGACACCTTGAGGAAGCAATAGGAAAAGGAATATCTGGTTGATATCCCTTTAAATGGAGCAATGGGAGGCTATGGAACATGGAGTTTTCAAAATAGAAGCCACTTCCTGGTTTGATTTTTCTCAGGGTTTCGCCTGCAATATCAGTTCTGTTATACTCACATACAATATTTTGACCGTTTTGGAAACTTTAGAGTGTTTTCTATCCTAATATGTCAATTATATGCATATTCTAGCATCTGGTCCTGAGAAATAGGCCGTTTACTTTGGGAACGTTATTTTTCCAAACATAAAAATAGTGCCCCCTAGCTTCAAGAGGTTAAAATATTAAAACTATACTGCTTTCACAGTGCTCACAAAAAAACTTGAGTCCGAGTGTCCATCAAGAATCCTCATCGTTGAAGCCACGATGCCAAATGCATTCTATGACTGTCCAACAACGAGGTAGTTCCATGTACCCCGAGAAAGGCAAACAATTAAAAAAAGAAGCAACAACAAGCAATTTTTTTCTCTCTTTTTTTTTTTTTTTTTTTTTTTTGCATTGTTTGTAACTTTATTTTGTACTTAATGTTGCTGCTACCGTCTCTTAAGATCAAAAAGAGCTTCTTGGATGTTAGAACAGCGATTACTCACCTCGTTCTGGATTAAGATTTTTTTTCTGTAATGAGTCTGAAGGATGTACTGCTTTGTTAAGACCAGGCCCAAATCCCCGTCATCAGCGTGAAGAAAAGACGGAGGGCGGAGGACGGAGGGCTGGGTGAAAATAAACTGGATGATCTAAGACGATCCTTTTGGAACCTTAAAAAACGTAATATCTTATGTTTCACTGAGTCGTAGTTGAACGACGACACGGATAATATAGAACTGGCTGGGTTTTCCGTACATCGGTAGGACAGAGCAACCATGTCTGGTAAGACGAGGGGTGGAGAGGTGTGTCTATTTGTCAATAACAGCTGGTGTGTGATGTCTAATATTAAAGAATTCTCAAGGTATTGATCACCTGAGGTAGAATTTTTGTAGTTTTAATTTTTTTTTTAATTGAACCTTAATTTAACTAGGAAAGTCAGTTAATACGAACAAATGTCTTATTTCCAATGATGGCCTAGGAACAGTGGGTTAACTGCCTGACAGAACGACAGATTTTTACCATGTCAGCCCGGGGATTTGATCTAGCAACCTTTCAGTTACTGGCCCAACGGTCTAACCACTAGGCTACTAGGCTACCTGCCACCCCTTCACTCTAACCACTAGGCTACCTGAACTCCCCTACACTCTAACAACTAGGCTACCTGCCGCCCCTACACTCTAACCACTAGGCTACCTGCCTCCTCTACACTCTAACCACTAGGCTACCTGCCTCCCCTACACTCTAACCACTAGGCTACCTGCCTCCTCTACACTCTAACCACTAGGCTACCTGCTGTCCCTACACTCTAACCACTAGACTACCTGCCCCCCTACACTCTAACCACTAGACTACCTTCATCCCTGGTGTTTTATATAGAGGTACATGTGCAGTAAGAAGGGAAGTTAGAAACTGAAAAAGTGAAATTGATTCCATTATTAACATACAGTTTCTTCTTTTTATAAAGTTGCTTAGAGTTAGTTAGAGGTACCCAGTGTTACCACCAGGGGGAGGTAGAGGTACCCAGTTAGAGGTACCCAGTGTTACCACCAGGGGGAGGTAGAGGTACCCAGGTAGAGGTACCCAGGTAGAGGTGCCCAGGTAGAGGTACCCAGGTAGAGGTACCCAGCGTCACGGCTCCAGACCACCACCAGGGGGAGTTAAGAGGTACCCAGCGTCACCGCTTCATTGCTCCAGACCACCACCAGGGGGAGGTAGAGGTACCCAGCGTCACGGCTCCAGACCACCACCAGAGGGAGGTAGAGGTACCCAGCGTCACGGCTCCAAACCACCACACTGAGTTAAGAGGTACCCAGTGTCACAGCTTCATTGCTCCAGACCACCACAGGGGGGAGTTAGAGCACTCATTATGCATTTGGGTTTTAAGGTTTTTATATAACCAATCATATCCATTGACGGATTTGACGCAAGCCAACCCGAAAGCTGCATCTCCCATGATCAAAATGCACTTGACGTTGTGGAACCTGGCAGGTCAGCTTGGCAGTGGTGAATCCAGGGTTTTCTGCAGCAGTTTGGACCCAAAATAACTCTCTTGAAAAACTCCGCCATAGCTCTCTCGGCCGCATGCCCCTACATCCACCATTGTGAACCTGTAACGGGCATCTTCTCTGTCTCCGTATCTAGCCTATTATATGTGTTGTTAGGCACATCAAATCTAGTGGATCTCTGTTATATGTGTTTCTAGGCACATCAAATCTAGTCGATCTCTGTTATATGTGTTGCTAGGCACATCAAATCTAGTGGATCTCTGTTATATGTGTTGCTAGGCATATCAAATCTAGTGGACTATATTATATGCGATCAAATCTAGTAGATCCCGGCACACAGTGCGAAGATGGATGAGAGGAGAGACATGGTGAGAGGAGAGACACAGTGAGAGGAAAGAGGATGGATGAGAGGAGAGACATTGAGAGGAGAGGATGGATGAGAGGAGAGGCATGGTGAGAGGAGAGAGGATGGATGAGAGGAGGATGGATGATAGGAGAGACACAGTGAGAGAGAGGATGGATGATAGGAGAGGAGAGAGGATGGATGAGAGGAGAGACAGTGAGAGGAGAAGGAATGGAAGAGAGGAGAGGCACGGTGAGAGGATGGATGAATAAGAGATGATGGGTTGTAGTCAGTATGTCATGTGTTACTGAGGCTGATGTTGATTGAAGGGTCAATCACTGAGGCCTCTACAACACGCTTCATCTCAGGAACTGTCACACACACACACACACACACACACACACACACACACACATAAGCAGGCACGCACGCAGGCGCACACACACAGATGCACTGTTCTTCTCTCCTCATCTTACAGTACAGTACCTTGCCGTTTGCTTCAGTTCCCTCTCTCTCTTCATCCCTCGTGTTTTATTTCTCTCTCTCTTCATCCCTCGTGTTTTATTTCTCTCTCTTCATCCCTCGTGTTTTATTTCTCTCTCTCTTCATCCCTCGTGTTTTATTTCTCTCTCTCTTCATCCCTCGTGTTTTATTTCTCTCTCTTCATCCCTCGTGTTTTATTTCTCTCTCTCTTCATCCCTCGTGTTTTATTTCTCTCTCTCTTCATCCCTCGTGTTTTATTTCTCTCTCTCTTCATCCCTCGTGTTTTATTTCTCTCTCTCTTCATCCCTCGTGTTTTATTTCTCTCTCTTCATCCCTCGTGTTTTATTTCTCTCTCTCTTCATCCCTCGTGTTTTATTTCTCTCTCTCTTCATCCCTCGTGTTTTATTTCTCTCTCTTCATCCCTCGTGTTTTATTTCTCTCTCTTCATCCCTCGTGTTTTATTTCTCTCTCTCTTCATCCCTCGTGTTTTATTTCTCTCTCTCTTCATCTCTCGTGTTTTATTTATCTCTCTTCATCTCTCTTTATCCCTCGTGTTTTATTTCTCTCTCTATATATCCATCATGTTCTATTTGGGCGGCAGGTAGAACTAGGCAGTTAACCCACTGTTCCTAGGCCGTCATTGAAAATAAGAATTTGTTCTTAACTGACTTGCCTAGTTAAATAAGGGGGGGGGGGGGGGGGGGGTTACACCATGTAGTACTGGGGGGGTTACACCATGTAGTACTGGGGGGGTTACACCATGTAGTACTGGGGGGGTTACACCATGTAGTACTGGAGGGGTTACACCATGTAGTACTGGGGGGGTTACACCATGTAGTACTGGGGGGGTTACACCATGTAGTACTGAGGGGGGGGTTACACCATGTAGTACTGGGGGGGGTTACACCATGTAGTACTGGGGGGGTTACACCATGTAGTACTGGGGGGGTTACACCATGTAGTACTGGGGGGGTTACACCATGTAGTACTGGGGGGGTTACACCATGTAGTACTGGAGGGGTTACACCATGTAGTACTGGGGGGGTTACACCATGTAGTACTGGGGGGGTTACACCATGTAGTACTGAGGGGGGGGTTACACCATGTAGTACTGGGGGGGGTTACACCATGTAGTACTGGGGGGGTTACACCATGTAGTACTGGGGGGGTTACACCATGTAGTACTGGGGGGGGTTACACCATGTAGTACTGGGGGGGTTACACCATGTAGTACTGGGGGGGGGGGGTTACACCATGTAGTACTGGGGGGGTTACACCATGTAGTACTGGGGGGGTTACACCATGTAGTACTGGGGGTGGGGGGGGGGGGTTACACCATGCAGTACTGGGGGGGTTACACCATGTAGTACTGGGGGGGGGGGGTTACACCATGTAGTACTGGGGGGGGGGTTACACCATGTAGTACTGGGGGGGGGGGGTTACACCATGTAGTACTGGGGGGGGTTACACCATGTAGTACTGGGGGGGTTACACCATGTAGTACTGGGGGGGGTTACACCATGTAGTACTGGGGGGGTTACACCATGTAGTACTGGGGGGGGGGGGGGTTACACCATGTAGTACTGGGGGGGGGGGGGGGGGTTACACCATGTAGTACTGGGGGGGGGGTTACACCATGTAGTGCTGGGGGGGGTTACAACATGTAGTACTGGGGGGGTTACACCATGTAGTACTGGGGGGGTTACACCATGTAGTACTGGGGGGGGGTTACACCATGTAGTACTGGGGGGGTTACACCATGTAGTACTGGGGGGGTTACACCATGTAGTACTGGGGGGGTTACACCATGTAGTACTGGGGGAGGTTACACATTGTAGTACTGGGGGGGTTACACCATGTAGTACTGGGGGGGTTACACCATGTAGTACTGGGGGGGGGGTACACCATGTAGTACTGGGGGGGGGGTTACACCATGTAGTACTGGGGGGGTTACACCATGTAATACTGGGGGGGTTACACCATGTAGTACTGGGGGGGAGGGGGTTACACCATGTAGTACTGGGGGGGGGGGGGGGTTACACCATGTAGTACTGGGGGGGGGGGGGGTTACACCATGTAGTACTGGGGGGGGGGGGGGTTACACCATGTAGTACTGGGGGGGGGGGGGTTACACCATGCAGTACTGGGGGGGGGGGGTTACACCATGTAGTACTGGGGGGGGTTACACCATGTAGTACTGGGGGGGGGGGGGTTACACCATGTAGTACTGGGGGGGGGGGGGGGGTTACACCATGTAGTACTGGGGGGGGGGGGTTACACCATGTAGTACTGGGGGGGGGGTTACACCATGTAGTACTGGGGGGGTTACACCATGTAGTACTGGGGGGGGGGTTACACCATGTAGTGCTGGGGGGGGTTACACCATGTAGTACTGGGGGGGTTACACCATGTAGTACTGGGGGGGTTCAGTTGGAGGAAACATTGCTTTTTTTTCCTTTAGAGGATAACCTGCAGGATAGTGGTGTTTGAATGTGTTGAAGTACAATTTTCTGTATTTGTGTTTGCTTGTGTGTGTGGGCGCCTTTGAGTGTGTGTGTGACAAACATACACACACACACACAACGACATGAAGAATAAAATAAAACTCTTGCTCAGTTGTGCACCGGGGCCAGAGGTTAATGATTTCTACGACAGACTATTTGGACCTGATGTTTATAGCATTCTAAATGGGGTTGTAGTGTATGACGAACCAATCAACTCTAAAGACACACAATGCAGTTTGGTTATATTATCCCTGTAGCATTGTTGAGAACGTTAATTTATTCATGTTATTAGCAGATTCTGTTAACACTGTGGATGTTCATCAGACTCTGTTACCATGACACAAAGTCCTAACAGAAAGAGGAGAGCAGATGAAGATCGTCAGATGAAAATCCCCCCCCCCCCCCTAAAAAAAATGTCAAAGACTCCAGTCACCCAAATCATAGACTGTTCTCGGCGAGCGGTACCGGAGCTCCAAAGTCTCAGTCCAAAAGGCTACATAATTTACCGTTTCTACCCACAAGCCATAGGATTTGTATTACCCCCACCCGTTGTTTTCACACTACTGCTACTCGCTGTTTATTATCTATGAATAGTGACTTTACCCCTACCTACGTGTTCAAATTATCTCGATGTAACGGTTTTCTTCCTGGGAAGGAGAGGAGGACCAAAATGCAGCGTGGTTAGTGTTCAACATCTTTAATATCGACGATAAACGAGAAAACAACAAAAAATACAAAACAACAGAAGTGAAACCTGAAACAGTCCTATCTGGTGCAATGACAGAAGACAACCACCCACAAAATAGCCAAAGAATATGGCTGTCTAAATATGGTTCCCAATCAGAGACAACGACAGACAGCTGCCTCTAATTGAGAACCAATCTGGGCAACCGTAGACATACAGAACTACCTAGCAAGGTACAGCCCAATAAACATACAAAACCCCCTAGACCAGACAAAACACATAAATCCCCCATGTCACACCCTGACCTAACCAAAATAATAAAGAAAACAAAGATAACTAAGGCCAGGGCGTGACACTTGACGAACCTGTACCCCGCACATTGACTATGTACCGTAACACCCTGTATATAGCCTCCACATTGACTCTGTACCGGTACCCCCTGTATATAGCCTCCACATTGACTATGTACCGTAACACCCTGTATATAGCCTCCACGTTGACTCTGTACCGTAATACCCTGTATATAGTCTCCACATTGACTCTGTACCGGTACCCCCTGTATATAGCCTCCACATTGACTCTGTACCGGTACCCCCTGTATATAGCCTCCACATTGACTCTGTACCGGTACCACCTGTATATAGTCTCCACATTGACTCTGTACCGGTACCCCCTGTATATAGCCTCCACATTGACTCTGTACCGGTACCCCCTGTATATAGCCTCCACATTGACTCTGTACTGGTACCCCCTGTATACAGCCTCCACATTGACTCTGTACCGGTACCCCCTGTATATAGTCTCCACACTGACTCTGTACCGTAATACCCTGTATATAGCCTCCACATTGACTCTGTACCGTAACACCCTGTATATAGCCTCCACATTTATTCTGTACCGTAATACCCTGTATATAGCCTCCACATTGACTCTGTACCGTAATACCCTGTATATAGCCTCCACATTGACTCTGTACCGGTACCCCCTGTATATAGCCTCCACATTGACTCTGTACCGGTACCCCCTGTATATAGCCTCCACATTGACTCTGTACCGGTACCCCCTGTATATAGTCTCCACACTGACTCTGTACCGTAATACCCTGTATATAGCCTCCACATTGACTCTGTACCGTAATACCCTGTATATAGCCTCCACATTGACTCTGTACCGTAATACCCTGTATATAGCCTCCACATTGACTCTGTACCGTAACACCCTGTATATAGCCTCCACATTGACTCTGTACCGTAATACCCTGTATATAGTCTCCACATTGACTCTGTACCGTAATACCCTGTATATAGCCTACACATTGACTCTGTACCGTAATACCCTGTATATAGTCTCCACATTGACTCTGTACCGTAATACCCTGTATATAGTCTCCACATTGTCTCTGTACCGTAATACCCTGTATATAGCCTCCACATTGACTCTGTACCGTAATACCCTGTATATAGTCTACACATTGACTCTGTACCGGTACCCCCTGTATATAGCCTCCACATTGACTCTGTACCGTAATACCCTGTATATAGTCTCCACATTGACTCTGTACCGTAATACCCTGTATATAGCCTCCACATTGACTCTGTACCGTAATACCCTGTATATAGCCTCCACATTGACTCTGTACCGTAACACCCTGTATATAGCCTCCACATTGACTCTGTACCGTAATACCCTGTATATAGCCTCCACATTGACTCTGTACCAGTACTCCCCTGTATATAGCCTCCACATTGACTCTGTACCGTAATACCCTGTATATAGCCTCCACATTGACTCTGTACCATAATACCCTGTATATAGTCTCCACATTGTCTCTGTACCGTAACACCCTGTATATAGCCTCCACATTGACTCTGTACCGGTACCCCCTGTATATAGCCTCCACATTGACTCTGTACCGTAACACCCTGTATATAGCCTCCACATTGACTCTGTACCGTAATACCCTGTATATAGCCTCCACATTGACTCTGTACCAGTACTCCCCTGTATATAGCCTCCACATTGACTCTGTACCGTAATACCCTGTATATAGCCTCCACATTGACTCTGTACCGTAATACCCTGTATATAGTCTCCACATTGTCTCTGTACCGTAACACCCTGTATATAGCCTCCACATTGACTCTGTACCGGTACCCCCTGTATATAGCCTCCACATTGACTCTGTACCGTAATACCCTGTATTTAGCCTCCACATTGACTCTGTACCGTAACACCCTGTATATAGTCTCCACATTGTCTCTGTACCGTAACACCCTGTATATAGCCTCCACATTGACTCGGTACCGTAATACCCTGTATATAGCCTCCACATTGACTCTGTACCGTAATACCCTGTATATAGCCTCCACATTGACTCTGTACCGTAACACCCTGTATATAGCCTCCACATTGACTCTGTACCGGTACCCCCTGTATATAGCCTCCACATTGACTCTGTACCGTAATACCCTGTATTTAGCCTCCACATTGACTCTGTACCGTAACACCCTGTATATAGTCTCCACATTGTCTCTGTACCGTAACACCCTGTATATAGCCTCCACATTGACTCGGTACCGTAATACCCTGTATATAGCCTCCACATTGACTCTGTACCGTAATACCCTGTATATAGCCTCCACATTGACTCTGTACCGTAACACCCTGTATATTGCCTCCACATTGACTCTGTACCGGTACCCCCTGTATATAGCCTCCACATTGACTCTGTACCGGTACCCCCTGTATATAGCCTCCACACTGACTCTGTACCGTAATACCCTGTATATAGCCTCCACATTGACTCTGTACCGTAACACCCTGTATATAGTCTCCACATTGACTCTGTACCGGTACCCCCTGTATATAGCCTCCACATTGACTCTGTACCGTAACACCCTGTATATAGCCTCCACATTGACTCTGTACCGTAACACCCTGTATATAGCCTCCACATTGACTCTGTACTGGTACCTCCTGTATATAGCCTCCACATTGACTCTGTACCGTAACACCCTGTATATAGCCTCCACATTGTTATTTTATTGTGTTCCATTATTCTTTACAAAAAAAAAAATACTTTAGTTAATTTAGTCAATATTATCTTAATTATATTTGATTAATACTGCATTGTTGGTTAAGGGCTTGTAAGTAAGCATCTCACGGTAAGCTCTACACCTTCTGTATTACCTTTTGTAATAAACATTTGATTTTGATTAAGTGCAGCCTAAGTGAGCCTTTCATTACGTTGCTATGATTGTCTTTCTATAATATAAAAATGGTATTCATCTTCCCGAGGTTGCGTCTTTGTGATGTTGGGTTGGCCCAGAGAGTTACTTAGTATGTATGTATCTTATCAACGATCCTAATGTACAGCTTCAGTGATATGGCCAGGTGTTGGAGCAGAGACTGAAACCAATGCGCTCCAGGAGAATGACTGGCTACTACTGAGATTTTTCTCAATTTTGTCCAACCTTGGCTACTGGAGAACAATGAATTAGGAGAAGGACATCTGAGTCTTATTATCAAATGGGATTTTGATAGGAATCGATACAAAATAGTTTGAGAAAGAAACATTGTGTCCGAGAGTCTGTGTCTGTTGTACTAGGGTTTGTGTCTGTTGTACTAGGGTTTGTGTCTGTTGTACTAGGGTTTGTGTCTGTTGTCCTAGGGTCTGTGTCTGTTTTCCTAGGGTCTGTGTCTGTTGTCCTAGGGTCTGTGTCTGTTGTACTAGGGTCTGTGTCTGTTGTCCTAGGGTCTGTGTCTGTTGTACTAGGGTCTGTGTCTGTTGTACTAGGGTATGTGTCTGTTGTCCTAGGGTCTGTGTCTGTTGTACTAGGGTTTGTGTCTGTTGTACTAGGGTTTGTGTCTGTTGTACTAGGGTTTGTGTCTGTTGTACTAGGGTTTGTGTCTGTTGTATTCGGGTCTGTGTCTGTTGTATTAGGGTCTGTGTCTGTTGTACTAGGGTTTGTGTCTGTTGTACTAGGGTTTGTGTCTGTTGTACTAGGGTTTGTGTCTGTTGTACTAGGGTCTGTGTCTGTTGTATTCGGGTCTGTGTCTGTTGTATTAGGGTCTGTGTCTGTTGTACTAGGGTCTGTGTCTGTTGTATTAGGGTCTGTGTCTGTTGTACTAGGGTCTGTGTCTGTTGTACTAGGGTCTGTGTCTGTTGTACTAGGGTCTGTGTCTGTTGTCCTAGGGTCTGTGTCTGTTGTACTAGGGTCTGTGTCTGATGTACTAGGGTCTGTGTCTGTTGTACTAGGGTCTGTGTCTGTTGTACTAGGGCCTGTGTCTGTTGTACTAGGGTTTTTGTCTGTTGTCCTAGGGTCTGTGTCTGTTGTACTAGGGTCTGTGTCTGTTGTACTACGGTCTGTGTCTGTTGTACTAGGGTTTGTGTCTGTTGTACTAGGGTTTGTGTCTGTTGTACTAGGGTCTGTGTCTGTTGTACTAGGGTCTGTGTCTGTTGTACTAGGGTCTGTGTCTGTTGTACTTGGGTCTGTGTCTGTTTTCCTAGGGTCTGTGTCTGTTGTACTAGGGTTTGTGTCTGTTGTCCTAGGGTCTGTTTCTGTTGTCCTAGGGCCTGTGTCTGTTATACTAGGGTCTGTGCCTGTTGTACTAGGGTGTGTGTCTGTTGTCCCCGGGTCTGTGTCTGTTGTCCCCGGGTCTGTGCCTGCTGTATCAGGGTCTGTGCCTGTTGTACTAGGGTCTGTGTCTGTTGTACTAGGGTCTGTGTCTGTTGTACTTGGGTCTGTGTCTGTTTTCCTAGGGTCTGTGTCTGTTGTACTAGGGTTTGTGTCTGTTGTCCTAGGGTCTGTTTCTGTTGTCCTAGGGCCTGTGTCTGTTATACTAGGGTCTGTGCCTGTTGTACTAGGGTGTGTGTCTGTTGTCCCCGGGTCTGTGTCTGTTGTCCCCGGGTCTGTGCCTGCTGTATCAGGGTCTGTGCCTGTTGTACCAGGGTCTGTGTCTGTTGTACTAGGGTCTGTGTCTGTTGTCCTGGGGTATATGTCTGGTGTCCCAGGGTCTGTGTCTGTTGTTATTTTTGTTAGATGATTCAGGACATTCTATAATACCTCTTACTAGTTAAACTACTACAGCTGAGGCAGTACAACACTGTAATACATATTAGCATCACTACTGTCTGGCCCGTGAGACTTATAGTAGATGTTGTGAGAATTAATAGTAGATGTTCTGACTGTACATTATTGTCTTATAGACAGGCATCAGCAGCCAGCAGCATATGAATGGCAAGAACCAGCATCTGGGTGGCATCACGCTACATCAACAGCCCTATCAGCATGTCGTGGGGACCCAGAGAACGAGCATTCACACATACTTCATCTTGACTGACGAACATGAGGGTACCTTGCAAGCCATCTGGCTCACTGGGCTGTTTTGATGAGCTTTGTCTTTGGTACCTCATCCAGTCTGTCAAACTTGAACACTTTTTCTACAAACGACAATCTACGACACTGACGTTTACACAACTGAGGCGAATCCCGGGGTAGCAGAGTTGAGGGACAGAACGGCACATTAAACAGATCTGTTTGAGAAACAGAAATGTTTGTGTTTTATTTACAAAATGCCGCCAGGCAAATAGCCATCTAAAAAAACAGCTGAATTTAACCCACGTTCTTTTGTCCAGGGGAATTCTCTCCGTTTGGTTCTTCACATGTATCTGAAAGCATCATAACAAGGCACATGAAGAGCCTACCGAAGCAGTTTCTGTTAATGATGGTGAAGGCCCTTCTACCGCTGCTAATAGTTTTGGTGATGTGCCAGCACTAAGCTCACATTGTGATTCAGCTCTGTATAATACGAGTATTGTGGATAATTGTGATTCAGCTCTATATAATAAGAGTGTTGTGGATAATTGTGATTCAGATCTATATAATAAGAGTGTTGTGGATAATTGTGATTCAGATCTATATAATACGAGTGTTGTGGATAATTGTGCTCAACTCAAAGCAGCAGGAGCTGGTGGAACAACAGTAAAGGCTTTAGTTAGTTCCATGGAAGAGAGAGTTGATGATGATCCACAGTTAAGCTAAACAGTCAGTGAAGAAGTGTCTGTCTTTACAGGAAACTGGCAACAATGATATAGATAGATCCAGTGTTTTGGGCAAATAGAAAATCCTTTCAGTGTATTGAATTCTGAAACTAAAAGGTTGAAATATTTCTCAGAGAGAAGAGGGAACTCTAGATCCAGTTGAAAATGTTCTTGGCGCAAGATTTGACATGCGATGCAAAGAAATCACTGGAACGTATGACCAGGTTATTGTTACAGAAACATTCATGAACATACCCATTTTTGTTGACGTTTAGAGTCTATTTACAAAAATGCACACGTAAATTAAATGTGGCAGCCTGTGGATGGTCCCAAAGAAAGTCTACTTCGACCTGCGTGATGGATCGTTAAGAAACATTCTCTATTCTCAGAAGAGACTCGTGCTCTATTCTCAGAAGAGACTCGTGCTCTATTCTCAGAAGAGACTCGTGCTCTATTCTCAGAAGAGACTCGTGCTCTATTCTCAGGAGACTCGTGCTCTATTCTCAGAAGAGACTTGTGCTCTATTCTCAGAAGAGACTTGTGCTCTATTCTCAGAAGAGACTCGTGCTCTATTCTCAGAAGAGACTCGTGCTCTATTCTCAGAAGAGACTCGTGCTCTATTCTCAGAAGAGACTCGTGCTCTATTCTCAGAAGAGACTTGTGCTCTATTCTCAGAAGAGACTCGTGCTCTATTCTCAGAAGAGACTTGTGCTCTATTCTCAGAAGAGACTCGTGCTCTATTCTCATAAGAGACTCGTGCTCTATTCTCAGAAGAGACTCGTGCTCTATTCTCAGGAGACTCGTGCTCTATTCTCAGAAGAGACTCGTGCTCTATTCTCAGAAGAGACTCGTGCTCTATTCTCAGGAGAGACTCGTGCTCTATTCTCAGAAGAGACTCGTGCTCTATTCTCAGAAGAGACTCGTGCTCTATTCTCAGAAGAGACTCGTGCTCTATTCTCAGAAGAGACTCGTGCTCTATTCTCAGGAGACTCGTGCTCTATTCTCAGGAGACTCGTGCTCTATTCTCAGAAGAGACTCGTGCTCTATTCTCATAAGAGACTCGGGCTCTATTCTCAGAAGAGACTCGTACAATATGAATTCAACTCTTGTACGACGACTTTGAAACCGCTATCCCCCTTGGTTCGAAGCGTGGCATGCATACATACATTGGGTGCCATTTACTTTACAAAATGCCTCTCCAAAGTGGAATGGGGTCGATTATTGTTACTATGTCTTGTTGTTGCGTGTGAGTACCTGTGCTGTGTGTTTAGGGCTTTCGTGCCCGTGTGGATTGCGCAGATGATTACGGGTCTCGTCCCGTGTGTTAATCATTGTGCACGTCATTGTGCACGTGTGGATTTATTTGAGGTGCTCCTCGCCCTGTTGTTTGGGTTTCAACCTTGTGTTTTCGTTACGTGTTTGTTTGGTTTTCGTCCCCATGCCTTTACACGGCACGCCGTAATTTTGGGCGTAATAAAAAACCCTGTTACGCATTCCTGCGTCTGTCTCCCAAATCATTTATATCAGCATGACAATTACAGTACTTTCATACAAGTGAGAATGTTTCAATTGATATCGTGCATGACATCGTGGAGGGAAGTTTGAATAAATGTCCAATAAATCCAATAAATGTCGTTCCACTTCATGATTGTGTCCCACTTGTTGCTGATTCTTCACAAAAAAATACAGTTTTATATCTTTATGTTTGAAGCCTGAATTGTGGCAAAAGGTCACAAAGTTCAAGGGGGCCGAATACTTTCGCAAGGCACTGTACCGTTCGTCTTATAGTTTGTTGTGAGATGCCAATATTTCACGGAATTCCAGTGTATTCTTGTAAAAGATGACAACGTACTGCCGGTTGCTTTAGACACACTGAGTCTTTCAACATGTCCGTGCCGTGCGAAGTTGTACGGACCGGAAAGGGACCCCGTGTTGTTGGTGGTTGAACATCTCTTCTATTTACAAAGCATATCGACATACAGATGTCATATGGTTGTCGTGATGATTCCAGTTGGTTTGTGATCCCGTGTTGCTTAGTGTGATTTCATTACGTTGTAAACAATATCAGAGCAATTTATAAATTCTCCGACAAGGGGGGTGTGGCTTTCAATTCGCACTGTCCCCACTGCTATATTTTATTTCAAAGATTGTGCACAAATGCAGGAACCGTTTGAGCTGTTTTTTTGGCATCTCATGTAATAAACATATCCTCTTATTGCAATATTTTTTTTTGTGTTGACTGATTTATGGTAGTAATATAATGTCTCTTTGTTTGCCCTGATCCGACTCAATTTATTTAGTATTATGAGTCAGAGTGAATTCGTAATGACACTTGTAGGAGTAAATATTACTCTCTACGATACTGAACAAAGAGAGAGAGAGAGAGAGAGAGAGACAGAGAGAGAGAGAGAGAGAGAGAGAGAGAGAGAGAGACAGACAGACAGACAGACAGGCGGAGAGAGCGAAAGCAAGAGAGAGATATAGAGAGAGAGAGAGAGAGAGAGAGAGGGAGAGAGAGAGAGTCAAATAAAAAAAAGTGACATAGTTATTTAAACATGGAAATACTGAACAGAGTGAAACGCAATGATGCAGAGTAACATTTCAATTGAGTCAAAAAAATGTATTTGTTTACGTTTTAATCTTTTTTGGACTGAGAAATGTTAACATTTTCTTCAAATAGACTTGATTTACTCCGCCATTTTTACTGTGTAATGTTACACACGCAGTGCATTCAGGAAGTATTTACTGTGTAATGTTACACACACAGTGCATTCAGGAAGTATTTACTGTGTAATGTTACACACACAGTGCATTCAGGAAGTATTCAGACCCCTTGACTTTTTCCACATTTTGTTACGTTACAGCCTTATTCTAATATGGATTCAAATGTTTGTTCCCCCTCATCAATCAGCACACAATACTATTCATTCTGTCTCTCTCTCCTCTCCTCTCCATAGTCTCTCTCTCTCTCTCTCTCTCTCTCTCTCTCTTTCCTCTCCTCTCTCTATAGTCTCTCTCTCGCTCTCTCTCTCCTCTCTCTATAGTCTCTCTCTATAGTCTCTCTCTCTCTCTCTCTCTCTCTCTCTCTCTCTCCTCTCCTCTCTATAGTCTCTCTCTCTCTCTCCTCTCTATAGTCTCTCTCTCTCTCTCTCTCTCTTTCCTCTCCTCTCTCTATAGGTTCTCTCTCTCTCTCTCTCTCTCTTTTCTCTCCTCACTCTATAGTCTCTCTCTCGCTCTCTCTCTTTCCTCTCCTCTCTCTATGCTTTCTCTTTCTCTGTGCTACCTCTCTTTCTCGCTCTGTTGTTCCGTTCCTCTATTCCTACCCTCTGCCATGTTCCCCTCCTCTCTGCCATGTTCCCCTCCTCTCTGCCATGTTCCCCTCCTCTCTGCCATGTTCCCCTCCTCTCTGCCATGTTCCCCTCCTCTCTCCCATGTTCCCCTCCTCTCTGCCATGTTCCCCTCCTCTCTGCCATGTTCCCTCCTCTCTGCCATGTTCCCCTCCTCTCTGCCATGTTCCCCTCCTCTCTGCCATGTTCCCCTCCTCTCTGCCATGTTCCCCTCCTCTCCCCCTCCTCTCTGCCCTGTTCCCCTCCTCTCTGCCATGTTCCCCTCCTCTCTGCCCTGTTCCCCTCCTCTCTGCCCCCTGTCTTTCATTTTGGTACCAGCTGACTTGACAGTAGTAGTGCCAATAAAAGTTTTCCAAAAGATGTCTCTCCTCTCTGAAGTTGTGTTGCTGGTCTGGTGCTGTGTGTCCACAACTAACTTCCTCTTTCGTCTGTCAGGTTCTGGAGGTGTAGAGCTGCTCCTCGTCCTGTGCGGCCTGGACCTCTCCTCCCCCTGTCCCAGGGACTGTATCTGCTACACCTCTCCCAGCACCGTATCCTGTCAGGCACACAACTTTCTGTCTGTCCCAGAGGAGATCCCAGCCCAGAGCGAGAGGGTCTTCCTGCAGGTAAGAACCAGTTGACTACTCAACCATGTGTAGTCTAGGAAATTAAAAAGCATTTGTACTAAAAAAAAAAAAGTGTCTTGGACTTCTTCTTTTGGAATAGGTTTGTCTAATTATAATTTCTAATGTTGCCGTCCGTCAATGTTGCCATCCGGTTTCCAAAGAGCCACATCCAGACCACATCCAAAGAGCCACATCCAGACCACATCCAAAGAGCCACATCCAGACCACATCCAAAGAGCCACATCCAGACCACATCCAAAGAGCCACATCCAGACCCTAAGCAGCGTTCTCATCCTTTGTTTCTCTCCATTCTTCCAGAACAACAAGATTCAGCGTCTGCTGCGAGGCCACTTCAGTCCCACCACGGTCATGCTGTGGCTCTACTCCAACAACATCTCTTACATCCAGGCCTCCACTTTTCACGGCTTTGCCCGCCTGGAGGAGCTGGATTTGGGGGACAACCGTCACCTGAGGGCCCTGGCTTCAGACACCTTCCAGGGCCTAGGCCGCCTGCACGCCCTGCACCTCTACCACTGTGGGCTGCTCAGCCTGCCGCCGGGGATCTTCGAGGGGCTCAGCAGCCTGCAGTACCTCTATCTGCAGGTAGAGGAATAAAATAGAAAATCTTAGCTATATTAGATAGCTAGTGTGGTGGCAAATTGCAAGATTATTGTATAATGCTTGTATTGCATTATAATGGTTGTTTTATTCGACAGAATATAGTGTTCTGTTAACTATTGTGTGTGTGTGTTCCACTGAGGATGGGCCTCTATGAGACGGAGGAGATTTACGATGTCTTTGGGTAATAAAGCCTAAAGAGCATTCCAGATAACATGAGGTAATGTTTTTGTGCTATGCCGTACAAGGGTGAGACGGGTCCCAGTTTGGAGTAGGAGGGGGCCAGACACTGGTCTTTTACAATGAGACCTGTTGACACAGCAGTAACTCTCTATGTTTTATAGCTATCTTTCATACAAATCTTAACCTTGTGACCCATTCTATGTATCTGTTGTTCGTCATGTAAGTTGAGAGGGGTGTATCTTGGCTATAAATGATCTTTGTACTTTTCTGTTGTTACTTTTCAATTGTTCATTAGAGATAGCGCATCATTGAAAGTCAAAAGGCTATTGCAAAGCTCTTATTATTATTACAAATAAAGTTTAAGTATAACTCTGACTGGCGTGTGAAGTTTGTAACTCTCCTCATTTGGTAAAGCAGAAATAAGCCACCAAACTAGCTACGCACATCATGGCTATAGTAAGAACCTACTTTCTATATTTATCTCAGTGCCTTCAGGAAGTATTCAGACCCATTGACTTTTTTCACATTTTGTCAGGTTACAGTCTTGTTCTAAAATGGATTAAATCGTTTTTTCCCCCTCATCAATCTAAACACAATATATCATAATGACAAAGCAAAAATTGATTTTTACATTTTTTTTTGCAAATAAAAATAAAAACTGAAATATGACATTTACATAAGTATACAGATCCTTCACTCAGTACTTTGTTGAAGCACCTTTGGCAGCGATTACAGCCTCGAGTCTTCCCGGGTTTGACGCTAGAAGCTTAGCACACCTGTATTTGGGGAGGTCCTCCCATTCTTCTCTGCAGATCTTCTCAAGCTCTGTCAGGTTGGATGGGGAGTTTCGTTGCAGCACAGCTATTTTCATGTCTCAGAGATGTTCAATTGGGTCCGGGGCTGGGTCTGTGTTGTCTTGGCTGTGTGCTTTGTGTCGTTGTCCTGTTGGAAGGGGAACCTTCGCCCCAGTCTGAGGTCCTGAGCACTCTGGAGCAAGTTTTCATCAAGGATCTCTCTGTACTTTGCTCTGTTCATCTTTGCCTCGATCCTGACTAGTCTCCCAGTTCCGTCTGCTGCTGAAAAACATCCTTCTTCATAGGGATGGTGCCAGGTTTCCTCCAGACGTGACGTTTCGCATTCAGACCTCAATCTTAGTTTCATCCAATCAAATCAAATCAAATGTATTTATATAGCCCTTCATACATCAGCTGATATCTCAAAGTGCTGTACAGAAACTCAGCCTAAAGCCCCAAACAGCAAGCAATGCAGGTGTAGAAGCACGGTGGCTAGGAAAAACTCCCTAGAAAGGCCAGAAACCTAGGAAGAAACCTAGAGAGGAACCAGGCTATGAAGGGTGGCCAGTCCTCTTCTGGCTGTGCCGGGTGGAGATTATAACAGAACATGGCCAAGATGTTCAAATGTTCATAAATGACCAGCAGGGTCAAATAATAATAATCACAGTAGTTGTCGACGGTGCTCCAGTTAATCTTGTTGCTCATGGTCTGAGAGTCTTTAGGTGCCTTTTGGCAAACTCCAAAGCGGGCTGTCATTACTGAGGAGTGGCTTCCATCTGGCCATTTTACCATAAATGCCTGATTGGTGGAGTGCTGCACAGATGGTTGTCCTTCTGGTAGGTTCTCCCATCTCCTCAGAGGAACTCTATAACTCTGTCAGATTGACCATTAGGTTCTTGGTCACCTCCCTGACCAGGCCTCTTCTCCCCCGATTGCTCAGTTTTGCCGGGTGGCCATCTCTAGGAAGAGTCTTTGTTGCTACAGGCCGCAGTGGAGGCCGCGGTGGAGGCCACGGTGGAGGCCACGGCGTTCTTGGATAATGCAGTAATGTTTTGGTATCCTTCCCCACATCTGTGCCTCGATACAATCCTGTCTCTGAGCTCTACGGACAATTCCTTCGACCTCACGGCTTGGTTTTTGCTCTGACATGCACTGTCAACTGTGGGACGTTATATAGACAGGTGTGTGCCTTTCCAAATCATGTCCAATCAATTGAATTTACCAGAAGTGGACTCCAATCAAGTTGTAGAAACATCTTAAGGATGATCAATGGAAAAAGGATGCGCCTGAGCTCGATTTCGAGTCTCATAGCAAATGGTAAATAAGATTTTGTTTTTTTACTTCTTTTTTTCTGTTATTCTAAAACCCCTTGTTCCCCACTTTGTCTTTATGGGATATTGTGACGTCATTATGGGGTATTGTGATGTCATTATGGGATTTTGTGATGTCATTATGGGGTATTGTGATGTCATTATGGGGTATTGTGTGTAGATTGCTGAGGATTGATTTTTTTCTTAATCTATTTTAGAATAAGGCTGTAACGTAACAAAATGTGGAAAGAGTCAAGGGGTCTGAATACTTTCCGAAGGCACTGTAAACAGATCTTAATTTGACCAGTTTCTCCACGGGAGAAAATTTATCCTGCATAAGGAGGATTTGATTATATATACATATATAATTAAAAAAACATTCAACTGCTAAATTAGTTTAGATCGGCTGTGAGGTTTCAGGGAATGTATGTTTCTACTAGGGTACTTTTTGATTTTCATGACAACAGAGTGATCAAATTAAGATACTACATCTGTATTTCTCTCCCTACTTCTCCCATCCCTCCTCCTCATCCCTCCACAGAACAACCAGTTGGAGTTCCTGGAAGATGATCTGTTTGTGGACCTGCTGAACCTCACCCACCTCTTCCTCCATGGCAACAAGCTCTGGTCCCTCCACCAGAACACATTCAGGGGACTGGGAGTCCTGGACCGCCTCTTACTACACCAGAACCGGCTACAGGTACAGACACTCCGAAGTCTTTCTTTTTTTTTTTTTCCTTTTTTTAAACACTGAAGCTGTGTACTAGAGTCTGCAGAATTAGAGCTAGGCCAGCCAGCCCACCAGACACACCAAAGTCAGGACCTCCAGACAACCCCAAAGTCAGGACCTCCAGACAGACTCAAAGTCAGGACCTCCAGACAGCCCCAAAGTCAGGACCTCCAGTCAGCCCCAACGTCAGGACTACCAGACACACCAAAGTCAGGCCCTCCAGACAGCCCCAAAGTCAGGACCTCCAGACAGCCCCAAAGTCAGGACTACCAGACACACCAAAGTCAGGACTACCAGACACACCAAAGTCAGGCCCTCCAGTCAGCCCCAAAGTCAGGACCCCCAGACAGCCCCAAAGTCAGGACCTCCAGACAGCCCCAAAGTCAGGACCTCCAGACAGCCCCAAAGTCAGGACCCCCAGACAGCCCCAAAGTCAGGACCTCCAGACAGCCCCAAAGTCAGGACCTCCAGACACCCCAAAGTCAGTACAACCAGCCAGCCCACCAGACACCCCAAAGTCAAGACCACCAGAGCCAAGAACTTTTTCACCCCTCCCCAATTCAGTCTTTTACTTGGATAAATGTTGAAATATTCATTGTACTTCATCACCAGGGATTTTTTTGCCTGCTGTCTATTACTGGTGTATTACTGGTCTATTACTGGTGTATTACTGGTGTATTACTGGTGTATTACTGTCTATTACTGGTCTATTGCTGGTGTATTACTGGTCTATTACTGGTCTATTGCTGGTCTATTGCTGGTCTATTGCTGGTCTATTACTGGTCTATTACTGGTCTATTGCTGGTGTATTACTGGTCTATTACTGGTCTATTGCTGGTCTATTACTGGTCTATTACTGGTCTATTGCTGGTCTATTGAATAATATAGAATAGTTGAGGACATTAATATGGCATTTAGCATCAATGGTTTCTGATCTAATGCAGTGGGTCCACCGTCTGGCGTTCCACGACCTGAGTCGCCTCACCACCCTCTACCTGTTCAACAACTCTCTGACTGAGCTGTCTGGGGCCAGCCTGGCTCTGCTGTCTTCCCTGGAGTACCTCAGACTCAACAACAACCCCTGGGAGTGTGACTGCAAGGTGGATTCCAAAACACACAACTTGCTTTTTCAGCTAGCCAAGATACTTTCACTATAGACTCATATTCTGACCATCTCCCCTTTTTGTGCTTGTTTCATTTTGATTTATTTTTTTAGTCTTTTTTTTCATTTTGTATTTTTCAAATCAAATCAAATCAAATTGTATTTATTTATTTATCTTATTTATTAGTATTTATTTATTATTGTTATTATTTATTATTATTTATTTATTTATATTACTATTTATTATTATTTATTCATTATTATTTATTATTTATTTACTATTATTATTTATTTATTTATCTTATTATTTATTAGTATTTATTATTATCATTATAATTTATGTATTTATTTATTATTATTATTATTATTTATTATTATTATTATTATTTATGTATTTTTTTATTATTAGTATTTATTATTATTATTATTATTTATTTATTATTTATTATTATTATTATTATTATTATTATTTATTATTATTATTATTATTTATTTATTAGTATTTATTATTATTATTATTATTTGTGCATTTATTTATTATTATTTATTATTATTTATTTATTAGTATTTATTATTATTATTTATTTATTTATCTTATTATTTATTAGTATTTATTTATTATTATTTATTATCATTATTATTATTTATTAGTATTTATTTATTAGTAGTTATCTTATTGTACTTTAATGTAATCTGTCCTTGGGTCTTTTTAAAGGCATGCATTATTAAATTAAATTGATTGTCTATTATTAAATGATTAAAATGTATTATCATCGTTATCCAGGCTCTGCCACTGTGGGTGTGGCTGCGGAGGTTCCGGGGCTCTACGTCGGTGCTAGAGTGCGTCTCCCCTCCTGAGCTCCAGGGCCGGGACCTGAAGGGCTTGAGGAAAGAGGACTTACCCAGCTGTTCAGCAGGAGAAGCCCGGGGAGGTGGTGTCGTAGGCGGAGAGGCCGGGCTGGGGGAGTCCCAGACGAAAGAGGAGGACTGTCGACTCCATCACAGGAACCACAAGCACCGCCATAACCACCACCAGCACCCACACCTCCCACACAGGGACCAGAACAACAGGGACCCGTCTCCTTCGCCCCTACCCTTACCCCTTCCCATTCCGCCCAAGGGGAGTCACAGGAACTGTACCTGGGGTCGCAAGGGGGGTCAGAACGAGGTGCAGGTACTGAGGGAGGAGGAGGACTACACCCCTGGAGGGAATAAAAACAACCCCTCCGCCCCCCCTCGCAGGAGGAACAAGTGTGTCCCCATGACATCAGTTGGCCCGCCCAGTGGGGTCAAGAGAGCCAATAGTAACGTGGCGTCCTGCCCCGCTGGGACTTTTCTCTGCATCCTGTTGGCTGTGCTGCTGTCACTCAGCTGAGACTGAGTTTACATGTAGCTAATGTTTTATCAACAACACCCTACAGGACAGTTCAGCACATACACTTGTGACTGACCAGCTCTGGCTCCTGCACTGAGGTGTGTGTGTGTGTGTTGAAGTGTTCTCTGTTGATGCGTTCATTTTAACTGAAGCTTAGCCAGTGGAATTACACCGTCGCTCTTTGATGATGTCATAAAGGGGAGTATCAGTCTCACCTCTAGGGGTTCTGATTTTGTGGTTGATTCAATTGAGAATACAAGAAGAAGAATACTACTATAGCCATATTACCTGAGAGGATACCTCAGCCATGATGATAACATGACCCTAACATGACCCTTGACATTCTAGAAAAACATCCCTAAAATGTCAACTGGCCCAACGCTCTTAACCGCTAGGTTACCTGCTGCCCATATTAAACTGTGTTACTGACCCAACACTCCTAACCTCTAGGTTACCTGCTGCCCCTATTAAACTGTGTTACTGACCCAACACTCCTAACCTCTAGGTTACCTGCTGCCCCTATTAAACTGTGTTACTGACCCAACACTCCTAACCTCTAGGTTACCTGCTGCCCATGTTAAACTGTGTTAATGACCCAACACTCCTAACCTCTAGGTTACCTGCTGCCCCTATTAAACTGTGTTACTGACCCAACACTCCTAACCTCTAGGTTACCTGCTGCCCATGTTAAACTGTGTTACTGACCCAACACTCCTAACCTCTAGGTTACCTGCTGCCCCTATTAAACTGTGTTACTGACCCAACACTCCTAACCTCTAGGTTACCTGCTGCCCATGTTAAACTGTGTTACTGACCCAACACTCCTAACCTCTAGGTTACCTGCTGCCCATGTTAAACTGTGTTACTGACCCAACACTCCTAACCTCTAGGTTACCTGCTGCCCCTATTAAACTGTGTTACTGACCCAACACTCCTAACCTCTAGGTTACCTGCTGCCCCTATTAAACTGTGTTACTGACCCAACACTCCTAACCTCTAGGTTACCTGCTGCCCCTATTAAACTGTGTTACTGACCCAACACTCCTAACCTCTAGGTAACCTGCTGCCCCTATTAAACTGTGTTACTGACCCAACACTCCTAACCTCTAGGTTACCTGCTGCCCATATTAAACTGTGTTAATGACCCAACACTCCTAACCTCTAGGTTACCTGCTGCCCATATTAAACTGTGTTACTGACCCAACACTCCTAACCTCTAGGTTACCTGCTGCCCCTATTAAACTGTGTTACTGACCCAACACTCCTAACCTCTAGGTTACCTGCTGCCCATGTTAAACTGTGTTAATGACCCAACACTCCTAACCTCTAGGTTACCTGCTGCCCATGTTAAACTGTGTTAATGACCCAACACTCCTAACCCCTAGGTTACCTGCTGCCCCTATTAAACTGTGTTACTGACCCAACACTCCTAACCTCTAGGTTACCTGCTGCCCATGTTAAACTGTGTTAATGACCCAACACTCCTAACCTCTAGGTTACCTGCTGCCCATATTAAACTGTGTTACTGACCCAACACTCCTAACCTCTAGGTTACCTGCTGCCCCTATTAAACTGTGTTAATGACCCAACACTCCTAACCTCTAGGTTACCTGCTGCCCCTATTAAACTGTGTTACTGACCCAACACTCCTAACCTCTAGGTTACCTGCTGCCCCTATTAAACTGTGTTACTGACCCAACACTCCTAACCTCTAGGTTACCTGCTGCCCCTATTAAACTGTGTTACTGACCCAACACTCCTAACCTCTAGGTTACCTGCTGCCCATGTTAAACTGTGTTACTGACCCAACACTCCTAACCTCTAGGTTACCTGCTGCCCATATTAAACTGTGTTACTGACCCAACACTCCTAACCTCTAGGTTACCTGCTGCCCCTATTAAACTGTGTTACTGACCCAACACTCCTAACCTCTAGGTTACCTGCTGCCCCTATTAAACTGTGTTACTGACCCAACACTCCTAACCTCTAGGTTACCTGCTGCCCATGTTAAACTGTGTTACTGACCCAACACTCCTAACCTCTAGGTTACCTGCTGCCCATATTAAACTGTGTTAATGACCCAACACTCCTAACCTCTAGGTTACCTGCTGCCCCTATTAAACTGTGTTACTGACCCAACACTCCTAACCTCTAGGTTACCTGCTGCCCCTATTAAACTGTGTTACTGACCCAACACTCCTAACCTCTAGGTTACCTGCTGCCCCTATTAAACTGTGTTACTGACCCAACACTCCTAACCTCTAGGTTACCTGCTGCCCCTATTAAACTGTGTTACTGACCCAACACTCCTAACCTCTAGGTTACCTGCTGCCCTTATTAAACTGTGTTACTGACCCAACACTCCTAACCTCTAGGTTACCTGCTGCCCATGTTAAACTGTGTTAATGACCCAACACTCCTAACCTCTAGGTTACCTGCTGCCCCTATTAAACTGTGTTACTGACCCAACACTCCTAACCTCTAGGTTACCTGCTGCCCCTATTAAACTGTGTTACTGACCCAACACTCCTAACCCCTAGGTTACCTGCTGCCCATATTAAACTGTGTTACTGACCCAACACTCCTAACCTCTAGGTTACCTGCTGCCCATGTTAAACTGTGTTACTGACCCAACACTCCTAACCTCTAGGTTACCTGCTGCCCCTATTAAACTGTGTTACTGACCCAACACTCCTAACCTCTAGGTTACCTGCTGCCCCTATTAAACTGTGTTACTGACCCAACACTCCTAACCTCTAGGTTACCTGCTGCCACTATTAAACTGTGTTACTGACCCAACACTCCTAACCGCTAGGTTACCTGCTGCCCATATTAAACTGTGTTACTGACCCAACACTCCTAACCTCTAGGTTACCTGCTGCCCCTATTAAACTGTGTTACTGACCCAACACTCCTAACCTCTAGGTTACCTGCTGCCCCTATTAAACTGTGTTACTGACCCAACACTCCTAACCTCTAGGTTACCTGCTGCCCCTATTAAACTGTGTTACTGACCCAACACTCCTAACCTCTAGGTTACCTGCTGCCCCTATTAAACTGTGTTACTGACCCAACACTCCTAACCTCTAGGTTACCTGCTGCCCATATTCAACTGTGTTAATGACCCAACACTCCTAACCTCTAGGTTACCTGCTGCCCATATTAAACTGTGTTACTGACCCAACACTCCTAACCTCTAGGTTACCTGCTGCCCATGTTAAACTGTGTTACTGACCCAACACTCCTAACCTCTAGGTTACCTGCTGCCCATATTAAACTGTGTTACTGACCCAACACTCCTAACCTCTAGGTTACCTGCTGCCCATGTTAAACTGTGTTAATGACCCAACACTCCTAACCTCTAGGTTACCTGCTGCCCCTATTAAACTGTGTTACTGACCCAACACTCCTAACCTCTAGGTTACCTGCTGCCCATATTAAACTGTGTTACTGACCCAACACTCCTAACCTCTAGGTTACCTGCTGCCCATGTTAAACTGTGTTAATGACCCAACACTCTCTCTCTCTCTCTCTCTCTCTCTCTCTGTCTTTCTCTCTCTCTCTCTCGGAATGACCTTCCATGATTTCAAAATGATAGTTGTAGCACGTGTTTTGAGGCTATACAGTGTTTGTTTTGAGGCTATACAGTGTTTGTTTTGAGGCTATACAGTGTTTGTTTTGAGGCTATACAGTGTTTGTTTTGAGGCTATACAGTATTTGTTTTGAGGCTATACAGTATTTGTTTTGAGGCTATACAGTGCTTGTTTTGAGGCTATACAGTGCTTGTTTACATTTACATAATTTACAAACATCGAACTAAGCTCATGAAGCATTCTACATTAATCAATGGGTATATATAATTAATTTATAAGTCCAAAAATGTGTAATAATTTAAGCCACAATTTATCCTGAACTAATTTAGGTTTGCCAAAACAAAGGGAGTGAATATTTATGCAAATAATATATTTCAAGTTATTGAAATTATATTATTTTGTAAACATTGGTAGAATTACATTTCAACCTTGACATTATGGAGCATTTTGTGTAGATCATTAACAAAAAACAAATCTGAATGAATAAATCCCTTTCAATTTCAATTTGCAACGCAACAAAATCCAAGGGGGGTGAATTCTTGTCATACCCACTGTATAAGCCATTCTAGTTGTGGAGACCCGCTGTGGAACAGACGTCAATTCAACGTCTTTTCCACGTTGGTTCAATGTAATTTCATTAAAATGATGTGGAAACAATGTTGATTCAACCAGTGTGTGCCCAGTGGGGAAAGAGGGAGAGGTTAGCGCCTACGGCAAGCCTAGATGCCCAAGAGGCTCAAAGCCCAGAAGTGAGAGGTCAATGATAGCTAAGAGGGGAGTTGAGATGTTATTTAATCTATCCAATAGCCTCATGGCTTGTTGTAGAGCCTGCCACATATGAACATACATGTACATGGGGCATTTCAACATCAGTCAGAGAGGAATAATGAAGGAATGATGGAATGAGTATTTGGTACTCGAATGAGAAGAGAGATTGGATTTAACTGCTGCTTCAGGTGCAGTCCTCATTCTGGAATGTTGTGAGTGTTCTAGACTACACAATGGATCTGAGAATGTTGTGAGTGTTCTAAACTAAACAATGGATCTAGGAATGTTGTGAGTGTTCTAAACTAAACAATGGATCTGAGAATGTTGTGAGTGTTCTAAACTATACAATGGATCTGAGAATGTTGTGAGTGTTCTAAACTAAACAATGGATCTGAGAATGTTGTGAGTGTTCTAAACTAAACAATGGATCTGAGAATGTTGTGAGTGTTCTAAACTACACAATGGATCTGAGAATGTTGTGAGTGTTCTAAAATACACAATGGATCTGAGAATGTTGTGAGTGTTCTAAACTAAACAATGGATCTAGGAATGTTGTGAGTGTTCTAAACTAAACAATGGATCTGAGAATGTTGTGAGTGTTCTAAACTACACAATGGATCTGAGAATGTTGTGAGTGTTCTAAAATACACAATGGATCTGAGAATGTTGTGAGTGTTCTAAAATACACAATGGATCTGAGAATGTTGTGAGTGTTCTAAAATACACAAAGGATCTGAGAATGTTGTGAGTGTTCTAAAATACACAAAGGATCTGAGAATGTTGTGAGTGTTCGAAAATACACAAAGGATCTGAGAATGTTGTGAGTGTTCTAAAATACACAATGGATCTGAGAATGTTGTGAGTGTTCTAAAATACACAATGGATCTGAGAATGTTGTGAGTGTTCTAAAATACACAAAGGATCTGAGAATGTTGTGAGTGTTCTAAAATACACAATGGATCTGAGAATGTTGTGAGTGTTCTAAAATACACAATGGATCTGAGAATGTTGTGAGTGTTCTAAAATACACAATGGATCTGAGAATGTTGTGAGTGTTCTAAAAGACACAATGGATCTGAGAGACTGAACATGGAACGTTCTGATTCTACTGAATTGCTGCTATGTTTGAGGAGACAGAGAGCTCTGGAACTCTCCTCGTGATTCTGGTACCTTCTTTAGGATAAGGAATCTTCTTCATGTTTCTGAAATCTTCTTCATGTTTCTTGAACTCTCTTCGTGATTCACAAACCTTCAGTGTTCTGGAACTCTTCTTCGTGGAGAGGTGATAAAGGGACAGGTGACAGAGGGCCCACAGTGCTCCTTGTGGACTGGAGGGGAAACAACACCTCCCCAGCCTTGCCCAGCCCTGTCCAGTCCTACACTCACCAAGCTGTCCCCACAGTGACGGATGTCCCTGTAGAACAGTGGTCTCCAACCCTGGTCCTGGAGATGTACAGGGCTTTTGTTCCAGCCCCGCACTAACAGACCTGATTCAACTAATCCTGTGTTTCTCAATTCATTCCTGTGGGAACAACGAGAGCTTTTGTTCTAGCCTTGCACTGATTCGGCTAGTGCAGGGGTCGACAAACTACGGCCCTATGAAATGTTCACCGAGAGGGAATTTTTTGTTTGTTTTTTTAAACACTCCAGGCCACCCTTGATCATCTTAAAACTACACAGAAAAGTAGCTCCACATCAGTCAAAGCGTTGTCTGCTGATATGATGCCCGTCTGTGAATTCTCACCCGAGTGGAGAAGTGCAACTGAAGCACAACATTTGTCTGATGCTGAGCAGAAATTACAATAGATTTGCGTTTTACAAAACACAACAAGATATTTCTTATGCGTTTTACCTTCTTTGTTTTCCTGCGTGAAAAATAAAGAATTCTGCATTAACGCAACTCCTAAGTTTAACTTGCTAATTAATTAAGTAGCTGAATGAATAAGGTGATTGGACATTATGTTGTGTTTCTGCCGTGTTGGAGAAGCCAAAATCCTTTTGGATTATTCATTTGTACAGCTGCCACTGCAATCTTTTGATTTCCTGACTTTTTTTTCTCTTCTCCTTCCTCTGCTTGTCTGCTCCTCCCCCATCTTCTCCAATCAGAGCAGGCAGGCCCGTTGCCCTAGCGACTCCAGACTCCACACAGACACTGTACGTACGGTACACGTGCTGCTCCAGAGTCAGTACTGTTCATTTGCATAATGTCTCTCGTTCACATTCCCTCGTAAAAGTTCAAACTCACCAAAAATGGCATTCGGTGGCCTACCTATGTATGTATAACTTTATAAGTTGGACTGCCGTTCGCGCTCGTTAGAATATTTAGCTAGCAGACTCCATGGAAATTCGTTATTACTTGTGCTAATTTTGTTAGCATTGTGGTAATAGACCCCTAATGGACTTTTTTTTGCACCTTAAATACCTTAAATCCCAGGATAAGAGTCTGGATACCATCCGACCCTAGTGGTGACTCAGTTCTGATTAGTTGAATCAGGTGTGGTTCGTGGACTTCCTGCTGTGTGTCTCCAGGACAAGAGTGGGAGACAGTATTTGTACCGCTGTAAAAAAAATCCTTGAGGTGATGCTATCTACAATGACCTCTGTGTCCGTTCGTTGATGTGAGGGTGACGTTTGTAACCACGGAGGAACTGGCTCGGGCCTTTCTGTCCTTTTAGTCTGTTGGCTGTCTTCAGTCCGTTTGCGGCCTGTCGGCAGTCTTCAGTCTGTTTGCGGCCTGTCGGTAGTCTTCAGTCTGTTTGCGGCCTGTCGGCAGTCTGTCGGCAGTCTTCAGTCTGTTTGCGGCCTGTCGGCAGTCTGTCGGCAGTCTTCAGTCTGTTTGCGGCCTGTCGGCAGTCTGTCGGCAGTCTTCAGTCTGTCTGCAGTCTGTCTGCAGTCTGTCGGCAGGCTTCAGTCTGTTTGCGGTCTATCGGCAGTCTGTAGGCAGTCTTCAGTCTGTTTGCGGCCTGTCGGCAGTCTTCAGTCTGTTTGCGGCTATCGGCAGTCTGTCGGCAATCTTCAGTCTGTTTGTGGCCTATCGGCAGTCTGCTGGCAGTCTTCAGTCTGTTTGCGGCCTGTCGGCAGTCTGTCGGCAGTCTTCAGTCTGTTTGCGGCTATCGGCAGTCTGTCGGCAGTCTTCAGTCTGTTTGCGGCCTGTTGGCAGTCTGTCGGCAGTCTTCAGTCTGTTTGCGGCCTGTCGGCAGTCTGTCGGCAGTCTTCAGTCTGTTTGCGGCCTGTCGGCAGTCTGCTGGCAGTCTTCAGTCTGTTTGTGGCCTATCGGCAGTCTGCTGGCAGTCTTCAGTCTGTTTGCGGCCTGTCGGCAGTCTGTCGGCAGTCTTCAGTCTGTTTGCGGCTATCGGCAGTCTGTCGGCAGTCTTCAGTCTGTTTGCGGCCTGTTGGCAGTCTGTCGGCAGTCTTCAGTCTGTTTGCGGCCTGTCGGCAGTCTGTCGGCAGTCTTCAGTCTGTTTGCGGCCTGTTGGCAGTCTGTCGGCAGTCTTCAGTCTGTTTGCGGCTATCGGCAGTCTGTCGGCAGTCTTCAGTCTGTTTGCGGCCTGTTGGCAGTCTGTCGGCAGTCTTCAGTCTGTTTGCGGCCTGTCGGCAGTCTGTCGGCAGTCTTCAGTCTGTTTGCGGCCTGTTGGCAGTCTGTCGGCAGTCTGTCTGAAGGACGCTGCACTTCTTTTCATTTGTTCTTACTTCAGTTCTGTCTTTACTTTGTTAGGCAGTTAGTTCAGATAAATGGTTCACTTTTCTGGTTCCTTTCATTCCTCCTCCTCATCCTCTGCATTTCTTCCCCTCCCTCCCTTCCTCCCTGCCTCCCACAATGCGACCCTAATTTTGTATGTGGTTACAAAACTACGCCAGTTTCAAAAGCTGTTTATAAACTACATTAAAAATAATTGTTCTCATATTGCTGAGATGGACTTTTTGTTGTCTTCTCCTTTGTGTGTGTGTGTGTGTTGGACTTGGACTTAGAGAGAGAAGAAAATTTGGGAGCAAAGGAGATAGGAGATAAGGGAAATAGAAATTGAGGAATGAGCAGAATTTTGGATAAAGAGTTAGAAATGCAATGAAATAAGGAAATTAAGGAGACAGATTAACATGCACACAGAGATAAACACACTATCTGTCATACGCAGACACACACAATATTTTTTACGTCCTTCATGCCCTAGTTCTGTTTCCCTCACCCTCATACATAAGGGAGTCTTACACTGTCTTATTCACTGTCCACCTCTCTCTCTCTCTCTCTCAAAATTCATGTCACGCCCTGACCTTAGAGAGCCTTTTTGTTTCTCTATTTGGTTAGGTCGGGGTGTGATTTGGATGGGCATTCTAGTTTTTCTATTGCTTTGTTGGCCGGGTATGGCTCTCAATCAGAGGAAATTGTTCATCGTTGTCTCTGATTGGGGATCAAACTTAGGCAGCCCTTTTTCCCACCTCTAGTTGTGGGATCTTGACTATGTTTGTGTGTAGTTGTTTTCTGCACTGCATGTAGCTTCACGTTCTGTTGTTTGTTATTTTTGTTTCTTGTTCATCTAATAAAATGACGAACGCTTACCACGCTGCACCTTGGTCTAATCAATCTCTAAACGATCGTGACAGAAGATCCCACCACCAAAGGACCAAGCAGCGTGGCCAGGAGGAGCAGGGATCCTGGGCCCAGGAGAAGAGGGAGTGGAGGACATCATGGACAATGGGAGGAGATTATGGCAGGAGACAAGACCCTGCCATGGAAGCCGGCGGAGGCAGCAAAGGAGGATCAACGACATGCAGTAAACTGTGTTATTTTATGGCTGGTTATGACACCTACGTAAGAGTATCAAAATCCACTAAACCTACCACACAAAGCAAAACATTCCACTACACCATAGTGTTCTTGTCAACAGTATGTTTATGTTATATAACATTTTTGTTTAATTGACCATGTTAAATTATCATTGTAGGTGCGAACACATTGACGTCAGACATGCAGCTACCCCAATGCTCTGTTTCTGATGACTGGGATGAATGCAGGAGCCGATTTCAGGAGCAGGACAAAACATCCTCTTTGTGACTGATGACTCATATAAGGGCCTGTACGTGATTGGCCTATCTGGTTTATGTGATTATGATGTCATAATGCTTCCTGACAGTGTCATGAAGTGTATTCTCCACGCATTCTTTCAAAAAATATAATGAAGAAAAAAAACATGATTGTAAAGAATTCATTACAACAACAAAATAATTTAAAACCGAAAGGAAACTTCTTGGCAGCAATAAAACTAATTAGAATAAATATCAAGAAATATGTACTAAAAGTATGAATAATTTAAAATTGCTTAAATTAAGGAAACCATGCGGCACAAATGTATTGCTGTAAATTGCTTACGGATAGTCATGGACTACAATACCCAGACATCATTTACAATTACGGATAGCCATGGACTACATTACCCGGACATCATTTACAATTACGGATAGCCATGGACTACAATACCCAGACATCATTTACAATTACGGATAGCCATGGACTACAATACCCGGACATCATTTACAATTACGGATAGCCATGGACTACAATACCCAGACATCATTTACAATTACGGATAGCCATGGACTACAATACCCAGACATCATTTACAATTACGGATAGCCATGGACTACTCCAATACACAGACATCATTTACAATTACGGATAGCCATGGACTACAATACCCAGACATAATTTACAATTACGGATAGCCATGGACTACATTACCCGGACATCATTTACAATTACGGATAGCCATGGACTACAATACCCAGACTTCATTTACAATTACGGATAGCCATGGACTACTACAATACCCAGACATCATTTACAATTACGGATAGCCATGGACTACATTACCCGGACATCATTTACAATTACGGATAGCCATGGACTACAATACCCAGACATCATTTACAAACGAAGCATGTGTGTTTAGTGAACAGAGGCAGTGGGGATGACCGGGGATGTGCTCTTGATAAGTATGTGAATTGGACCATTTTCCTACTAATTATTCACAATGTAACTTTAGGGTGTCCGGTAAGAAGTACATTATTTTCTTTAGGAATGTAGTGAAGTAAAAGTAAGTTGTAAAAAATATAAATAGTAAAGTACAGATACCCCTAAAAATTACTTAAGTAGTACTTTAAAGTATTTTTTACTTAAGTACTTTATACCATTATGTTCCATCATTGCCAAGATATACTCTGGGGCAGATACAGTTAATACATATATACAGTGGGGCAAAAAAAGTATTTAGTCAGCCACCAATTGTGCAAGTTCTCCCACTTAAAAAGATGAGAGAGGCCTGTAATTTTCATCATTAGGTACACTTCATCTATGACAGACAAAATGAGAAAAAAAAATCCAGAAAATCACATTGTAGAATTTTTTTATGAATTTATTTGAAAATTATGGTGGAAAATAAGGAGAGAGGACCCGACTTTGGAGCGCCGCCCGAACAAGGAGAGGACCCGACTTCGGCGGAATTCGTGACAATAATGACCATCGTTATGTTTGGAGGTAAAAGGGGGAGGCTTGCAAGCAGAAGAACACCATCCCAACCGTGAAGCACGGAGGTGGCAGCATCATGTTGTTAGGGTGCTTTACTGCAGGAGGGACTGGTGCACTTCACAAAATAGATGGCTTCATGAGGGAGGAAAATGACGTGAATATATTGAAGCAACATCTCAAGACATCAGTCAGGAAGTTAAAGCTTGGTCGCAAATGGGTCTTCCAAATGGACAATGACCCCAAGGATACTTCCAAAGTTGTGGCGAAATGGCTTAAGGACAACCAAGTCAAGGTATTGGAGTGGCCATCACAAATCCCTGACCTCAATCCTATAGAAAATGTGTGGGCAGAACTGAAAAAGTGTGTGCGAGCAAGGAGGCCTACAAACCTGACTCAGTTACACCAGCTCTGTCAGGAGGAATGGGCCAGAATTCACCCAACTTATTGTGGGAAGCTTGTGGAAGGCAACCCGAAATGTTTGACCCAAGTTAAAAGATTTCAAGGCAATGCTACCAAATACTAATTGAGTGTATGTAAACTTCTGACCCACTGGCAATGTGATGAAATAAATCAAATCTGAAATAAATCATTCTCTCTACAAGTATTCTGACATTTCACATTCTTAAAATAAAGTGGTGATCCTAACTGACCTAAGACGGGGAATTTGTACTAGGATTAAATGTGAAAAACTGAGCATGTAAACTTCCGACTTCAACTGTGTTTGCTGGAACTTACGTTACCATGGTATTTTATTGACTAATCTTCTGGAATCACGGTTGCCATGGTGTTCATTATCATCAAAAAAATGCGCTGGTGTTGATTGGTTGTTGGGCCAAAATATGACAACATCCCAGATTGATCAAATAGAATATGTAGCTTCAGATCAATGTTGTTATATTCAGTCTGTTTATGATTTGCAGCTCCGTCAAAATCACTTGCAGCAAGAACATTTCCTCACAGGGACGGCAACCAGTTAAGGCAGCAAAGTCTCTCTGACTGAGTTACAAGACCAGTTATGGCAGCCATGTCTCTCTGGCTGAGTTACAAGACCAGTTATGGCAGCCATGTCTCTCTGGCTGAGTTACAAGACCAGTTATGGCAGCCATGTCTCTCTGGCTGAGTTCCAAGACCAGTTATGGCAGCCATGTCTCTCTGACTGAGTTACAAGACCAGTTATGGCAGCCATGTCTCTCTGGCTGAGTTACAAGACCAGTTATGGCAGCCATGTCTCTCTGACTGAGTTCCAAGACCAGTTATGGCAGCCATGTCTCTCTGGCTGTGTTACAAGACCAGTTATGGCAGCCATGTCTCTCTGGCTGAGTTACAAGACCAGTTATGGCAGACATGTCTCTCTGGCTGTGTTACAAGACCAGTTATGGCAGCCATGTCTCTCTGACTGAGTAGTGAACAAAGGAATACATATATTTCAACATCGTAGTTGGGGAAACTTGCCCAAATTCTATATTTTCCAGGTGGATGAGGAGTGAGGCTGTCAACAGATCAGTGTGGGAGGTGAATGTAACACACTGAACATACTGAACACACTGAACCAAATGTTCACACTGAATACACTGAACACACTGAACCAGCTGAACCAACTGAACATATTGAACGAACTGAACCAATTGAACACACTGAACCAGATGAACACACTGAACCAACTGAACACACTGAATACACTGCTCAGCCAGCTCTGAGTCTGATGATGAGAAAGTTAGGGGACAGAGATGGGAGAGAAAGATTTGGGAGAGGGGAGAGAGAAAGAGAGGGGGGAGAAAGAGAGAGGGGAGAGAGAAAGAGAGGGGGGAGAAAGAGAGAGGGGAGAGAGAAAGAGAGGGGAGAGAAAGAGATTGGAGAGAAAGAGAGGGGAGAGAGAGAGATGGGAGAGAAAGAGAGGGGAGAGAGAGAGAGGGGAGCGAAAGAGAGGGGAGAGAGAGAGAGAGAGAGAGAGAGGAGAGAAAGAGATAGGGGAGAGAAAGCAAGGGGAGAGAGAGAGAGGGGGGAGATGGGGGAGAGAGATGGGCACCGAGATCTTCTGCATAGACTATGTAAATCCCAGTGAGACAAAAATAATGGTGTTCCAAAAAAGGTCCGGATTCCAGGACCACGAATACAAATTCTATCTAGACAGGGTTGTCCTAGAATACACAAATAACTATACTTACCTCGGCCTAAACATCAGCGCCACAGGTAACTTCCACAAAGCTGTGAACGATCTGAGAGACAAGGCAAGAA
>NC_143031.1:5335000-5345000 GCF_057628025.1 Oncorhynchus mykiss | reverse complement strand
CTATAGGCCCTGTTCAACACTACTCTATAGGCCCTGTTCAACAGTAGTACACTACTCTATAGGCCCTGTTCAACACTACTCTATAGGCCCTGTTGAACACTACTCTATAGGCCCTGTTCAACACTACTCTATAGGCCCTGTTCAACACTACTCTATAGGCCCTGTTGAACACTACTCTATAGGCCCTGTTCAACACTACTCTATAGGCCCTGTTCAACACTACTCTATAGGCCCTGTTCAACACTACTCTATAGACCCTGTTCAACACTACTCTATAGGCCCTGTTCAACACTACTCTATAGGCCCTGTTCAACACTACTCTATAGGCCCTGTTGAACACTACTCTATAGGCCCTGTTCAACACTACTCTATAGGCCCTGTTCAACACTACTCTATAGGCCCTGTTCAACACTACTCTATAGGCCCTGTTCAACACTACTCTATAGGCCCTGTTCAACACTACTCTATAGGCCCTGTTCAACACTACTCTATAGGCCCTGTTCAACACTACTCTATAGGCCCTGTTGAACAATACTCTATAGGCCCTGTTGAACACTACTCTATAGGCCCTGTTCAACAGTAGTACACTACTCTATAGGCCCTGTTCAACACTACTCTATAGGCCCTGTTCAACACTACTCTATAGGCCCTGTTCAACACTACTCTATAGGCCCTGTTCAACACTACTCTATAGGCCCTGTTCAACACTACTCTATAGGCCCTGTTCAACACTACTCTATAGGCCCTGTTCAACACTACTCTATAGGCCCTGTTCAACACTACTCTATAGGCCCTGTTCAACAGTAGTACACTACTCTATAGGCCCTGTTCAACACTACTCTATAGGCCCTGTTCAACAGTAGTACACTACTCTATAGGCCCTGTTCAACAGTAGTACACTACTCTATAGGCCCTGTTCAACACTACTCTATAGTCCCTGTTCAACACTACTCTATAGGCCCTGTTCAACACTACTCTATAGGCCCTGTTCAACACTACTCTATAGGCCCTGTTCAACAGTAGTACACTACTCTATAGGCCCTGTTCAACACTACTCTATAGACCCTGTTCAACACTACTCTATAGGCCCTGTTCAACACTACTCTATAGGCCCTGTTCAACAGTAGTACACTACTCTATAGGCCCTGTTCAACACTACTCTATAGGCCCTGTTGAACACTACTCTATAGGCCCTGTTCAACAGTAGTACACTACTCTATAGGCCCTGTTCAACACTACTCTATAGGCCCTGTTCAACACTACTCTATAGGCCCTGTTCAACACTACTCTATAGGCCCTGTTCAACAGTAGTACACTACTCTATAAGCCCTGTTCAACAGTAGTACACTACTCTATAGGCCCTGTTGAACACTACTCTATAGGCCCTGTTCAACACTACTCTATAGGCCCTGTTCAACAGTAGTACACTACTCTATAGGCCCTGTTCAACACTACTCTATAGGCCCTGTTGAACAGTAGTACACTACTCTATAAGCCCTGTTCAACACTACTCTATAGGCCCTGTTGAACAGTAGTACACTACTCTATAGGCCCTGTTCAACAGTAGTACACTACTCTATAGGCCCTGTTCAACACTACTCTATAGGCCCTGTTCAACAGTAGTACACTACTCTATAAGCCCTGTTCAACAGTAGTACACTACTCTATAGGCCCTGTTCAACACTACTCTATAGGCCCTGTTCAACAGTAGTACACTACTCTATAGGCCCTGTTCAACACTACTCTATAGGCCCTGTTCAACACTACTCTATAGGCCCTGTTCAACAGTAGTACACTACTCTATAAGCCCTGTTCAACAGTAGAACACTACTCTATAGGCCCTGTTGAACACTACTCTATAGGCCCTGTTCAACACTACTCTATAGGCCCTGTTCAACAGTAGTACACTACTCTATAGGCCCTGTTCAACACTACTCTATAGGCCCTGTTGAACACTACTCTATAGGCCCTGTTCAACACTACTCTATAGGCCCTGTTCAACACTACTCTATAGGCCCTGTTGAACACTACTCTATAGGCCCTGTTCAACACTACTCTATAGACCCTGTTCAACAGTAGTACACTACTCTATAGGCCCTGTTCAACACTACTCTATAGGCCCTGTTCAACAGTAGTACACTACTCTATAGGCCCTGTTCAACACTACTCTATAGGCCCTGTTCAACACTACTCTATAGGCCCAGTTGAACACTACTCTATAGGCCCTGTTCAACACTACTCTATAGGCCCTGTTCAACACTACTCTATAGGCCCTGTTCAACACTACTCTATAGGCCCTGTTCAACACTACTCTATAGGCCCTGTTCAACACTACTCTATAGGCCCTGTTCAACAGTAGTACACTACTCTATAGGCCCAGTTCAACACTACTCTATAGGCCCTGTTGAACACTACTCTATAGGCCCTGTTCAACACTACTCTATAGGCCCTGTTCAACACTACTCTATAGGCCCTGTTCAACACTACTCTATAGGCCCTGTTCAACACTACTCTATAGGCCCTGTTCAACACTACTCTATAGGCCCTGTTCAACAGTAGTACACTACTCTATAGGCCCTGTTGAACACTACTCTATAGGCCCTGTTCAACACTACTCTATAGGCCCTGTTCAACACTACTCTATAGGCCCTGTTCAACAGTAGTACACTACTCTATAGGCCCTGTTCAACACTACTCTATAGGCCCTGTTCAACACTACTCTATAGGCCCTGTTCAACACTACTCTATAGGCCCTGTTCAACACTACTCTATAGACCCTGTTCAACACTACTCTATAGGCCCTGTTCAACACTACTCTATAGGCCCTGTTCAACACTACTCTATAGGCCCTGTTCAACAGTAGTACACTACTCTATAGGCCCTGTTCAACACTACTCTATAGACCCTGTTCAACACTACTCTATAGGCCCTGTTCAACACTACTCTATAGGCCCTGTTGAACAATACTCTATGGGCCCTGTTGAACACTACTCTATAGGCCCTGTTCAACAGTAGTACACTACTCTATAGGCCCTGTTCAACACTACTCTATAGGCCCTGTTCAACACTACTCTATAGGCCCTGTTCAACACTACTCTATAGGCCCTGTTCAACACTACTATATAGGCCCTGTTCAACACTACTCTATAGGCCCTGTTCAACACTACTCTATAGGCCCTGTTCAACACTACTCTATAGGCCCTGTTCAACACTACTCTATAGGCCCTGTTCAACACTACTCTATAGTCCCTGTTCAACACTACTCTATAGGCCCTGTTCAACACTACTCTATAGGCCCTGTTGAACACTACTCTATAGGCCCTGTTGAACACTACTCTATAGGCCCTGTTCAACACTACTCTATAGGCCCTGTTCAACACTACTCTATAGGCCCTGTTCAACACTACTCTATAGACCCTGTTCAACACTACTCTATAGGCCCTGTTCAACACTACTCTATAGGCCCTGTTCAACACTACTCTATAGGCCCTGTTCAACACTACTCTATAGGCCCTGTTGAACACTACTCTATAGGCCCTGTTCAACACTACTCTATAGGCCCTGTTCAACACTACTCTATAGGCCCTGTTCAACACTACTCTATAGGCCCTGTTGAACACTACTCTATAGGCCCTGTTCAACACTACTCTATAGGCCCTGTTCAACACTACTCTATAGGCCCTGTTCAACACTACTCTATAGGCCCTGTTCAACAGTAGTACACTACTCTATAAGCCCTGTTCAACACTACTCTATAGGCCCTGTTCAACACTACTCTATAGGCCCTGTTCAACAGTAGTACACTACTCTATAAGCCCTGTTCAACACTACTCTATAGGCCCTGTTGAACACTACTCTATAGGCCCTGTTCAACACTACTCTATAGGCCCTGTTGAACACTACTCTATAGGCCCTGTTCAACAGTAGTACACTACTCTATAAGCCCTGTTCAACACTACTCTATAGGCCCTGTTCAACACTACTCTATAGGCCCTGTTCAACACTACTCTATAGGCCCTGTTCAACACTACTCTATAGGCCCTGTTCAACACTACTCTATAGGCCCTGTTCAACACTACTCTATAGGCCCTGTTCAACAGTAGTACACTACTCTATAGTCCCTGTTCAACACTACTCTATAGGCCCTGTTCAACACTACTCTATAGGCCCTGTTCAACAGTAGTACACTACTCTATAAGCCCTGTTCAACACTACTCTATAGGCCCTGTTCAACACTACTCTATAGGCCCAGTTCAACACTACTCTATAGGCCCTGTTCAACACTACTCTATAGGCCCTGTTCAACACTACTCTATAGGCCCTGTTCAACACTACTCTATAGGCCCTGTTCAACACTACTCTATAGGCCCTGTTCAACACTACTCTATAGGCCCTGTTCAACAGTAGTACACTACTCTATAGGCCCTGTTGAACACTACTCTATAGGCCCTGTTCAACACTACTCTATAGGCCCTGTTCAACACTACTCTATAGGCCCTGTTCAACACTACTCTATAGGCCCTGTTCAACACTACTCTATAGGCCCTGTTCAACACTACTCTATAGGCCCTGTTCAACACTACTCTATAGTCCCTGTTCAACACTACTCTATAGGCCCTGTTCAACACTACTCTATAGGCCCTGTTGAACACTACTCTATAGGCCCTGTTGAACACTACTCTATAGGCCCTGTTCAACACTACTCTATAGGCCCTGTTCAACACTACTCTATAGGCCCTGTTCAACACTACTCTATAGACCCTGTTCAACACTACTCTATAGGCCCTGTTCAACACTACTCTATAGGCCCTGTTCAACACTACTCTATAGGCCCTGTTCAACACTACTCTATAGGCCCTGTTGAACACTACTCTATAGGCCCTGTTCAACACTACTCTATAGGCCCTGTTCAACACTACTCTATAGGCCCTGTTCAACACTACTCTATAGGCCCTGTTGAACACTACTCTATAGGCCCTGTTCAACACTACTCTATAGGCCCTGTTCAACACTACTCTATAGGCCCTGTTCAACACTACTCTATAGGCCCTGTTCAACAGTAGTACACTACTCTATAAGCCCTGTTCAACACTACTCTATAGGCCCTGTTCAACACTACTCTATAGGCCCTGTTCAACAGTAGTACACTACTCTATAAGCCCTGTTCAACACTACTCTATAGGCCCTGTTGAACACTACTCTATAGGCCCTGTTCAACACTACTCTATAGGCCCTGTTGAACACTACTCTATAGGCCCTGTTCAACAGTAGTACACTACTCTATAAGCCCTGTTCAACACTACTCTATAGGCCCTGTTCAACACTACTCTATAGGCCCTGTTCAACACTACTCTATAGGCCCTGTTCAACACTACTCTATAGGCCCTGTTCAACACTACTCTATAGGCCCTGTTCAACACTACTCTATAGGCCCTGTTCAACAGTAGTACACTACTCTATAGTCCCTGTTCAACACTACTCTATAGGCCCTGTTCAACACTACTCTATAGGCCCTGTTCAACAGTAGTACACTACTCTATAAGCCCTGTTCAACACTACTCTATAGGCCCTGTTCAACACTACTCTATAGGCCCAGTTCAACACTACTCTATAGGCCCTGTTCAACACTACTCTATAGGCCCTGTTCAACACTACTCTATAGGCCCTGTTCAACACTACTCTATAGGCCCTGTTCAACACTACTCTATAGGCCCTGTTCAACACTACTCTATAGGCCCTGTTCAACAGTAGTACACTACTCTATAGGCCCTGTTGAACACTACTCTATAGGCCCTGTTCAACACTACTCTATAGGCCCTGTTCAACACTACTCTATAGGCCCTGTTCAACACTACTCTATAGGCCCTGTTCAACAGTAGTACACTACTCTATAGGCCCTGTTCAACACTACTCTATAGGCCCTGTTGAACAGTAGTACACTACTCTATAAGCCCTGTTCAACAGTAGTACACTACTCTATAAGCCCTGTTCAACACTACTCTATAGGCCCTGTTCAACACTACTCTATAGGCCCTGTTCAACACTACTCTATAGGCCCTGTTCAACACTACTCTATAGGCCCTGTTCAACACTACTCTATAGGCCCTGTTCAACACTACTCTATAGGCCCTGTTCAACACTACTCTATAGGCCCTGTTGAACACTACTCTATAGGCCCTGTTGAACACTACTCTATAGGCCCTGTTCAACACTACTCTATAGGCCCTGTTCAACACTACTCTATAGGCCCTGTTCAACACTACTCTATAGGCCCTGTTCAACAGTAGTACACTACTCTATAGTCCCTGTTCAACACTACTCTATAGGCCCTGTTCAACACTACTCTATAGGCCCTGTTCAACACTACTCTATAGGCCCTGTTCAACACTACTCTATAGGCCCTGTTCAACAGTAGTACACTACTCTATAGGCCCTGTTCAACACTACTCTATAGGCCCTGTTCAACACTACTCTATAGGCCCTGTTCAACACTACTCTATAGGCCCTGTTCAACAGTAGTACACTACTCTATAGGCCCTGTTCAACACTACTCTATAGGCCCTGTTCAACACTACTCTATAGGCCCTGTTGAACACTACTCTATAGGCCCTGTTCAACACTACTCTATAGGCCCTGTTGAACACTACTCTATAGGCCCTGTTCAACACTACTCTATAGGCCCTGTTCAACACTACTCTATAGGCCCTGTTCAACACTACTCTATAGGCCCTGTTCAACACTACTCTATAGGCCCTGTTCAACACTACTCTATAGGCCCTGTTCAACAGTAGTACACTACTCTATAGGCCCTGTTCAACACTACTCTATAGGCCCTGTTCAACACTACTCTATAGGCCCTGTTCAACAGTAGTACACTACTCTATAGGCCCTGTTCAACACTACTCTATAGGCCCTGTTCAACACTACTCTATAGGCCCTGTTGAACACTACTCTATAGGCCCTGTTCAACACTACTCTATAGGCCCTGTTCAACACTACTCTATAGGCCCTGTTCAACACTACTCTATAGGCCCTGTTCAACACTACTCTATAGGCCCTGTTCAACACTACTCTATAGGCCCTGTTCAACAGTAGTACACTACTCTATAGGCCCTGTTCAACACTACTCTATAGGCCCTGTTGAACAGTAGTACACTACTCTATAAGCCCTGTTCAACACTACTCTATAGGCCCTGTTCAACACTACTCTATAGGCCCAGTTCAACACTACTCTATAGGCCCTGTTCAACACTACTCTATAGGCCCTGTTCAACACTACTCTATAGGCCCTGTTCAACACTACTCTATAGGCCCTGTTCAACACTACTCTATAGGCCCTGTTCAACACTACTCTATAGGCCCTGTTCAACAGTAGTACACTACTCTATAGGCCCTGTTGAACACTACTCTATAGGCCCTGTTCAACACTACTCTATAGGCCCTGTTCAACACTACTCTATAGGCCCTGTTCAACACTACTCTATAGGCCCTGTTCAACAGTAGTACACTACTCTATAGGCCCTGTTCAACACTACTCTATAGGCCCTGTTGAACAGTAGTACACTACTCTATAAGCCCTGTTCAACAGTAGTACACTACTCTATAAGCCCTGTTCAACACTACTCTATAGGCCCTGTTCAACACTACTCTATAGGCCCTGTTCAACACTACTCTATAGGCCCTGTTCAACACTACTCTATAGGCCCTGTTCAACACTACTCTATAGGCCCTGTTCAACACTACTCTATAGGCCCTGTTCAACACTACTCTATATGCCCTGTTGAACACTACTCTATAGGCCCTGTTGAACACTACTCTATAGGCCCTGTTGAACACTACTCTATAGGCCCTGTTCAACACTACTCTATAGGCCCTGTTCAACACTACTCTATAGGCCCTGTTCAACACTACTCTATAGGCCCTGTTCAACAGTAGTACACTACTCTATAGTCCCTGTTCAACACTACTCTATAGGCCCTGTTCAACACTACTCTATAGGCCCTGTTCAACACTACTCTATAGGCCCTGTTCAACACTACTCTATAGGCCCTGTTCAACAGTAGTACACTACTCTATAGGCCCTGTTCAACACTACTCTATAGGCCCTGTTCAACACTACTCTATAGGCCCTGTTCAACACTACTCTATAGGCCCTGTTCAACAGTAGTACACTACTCTATAGGCCCTGTTCAACACTACTCTATAGGCCCTGTTCAACACTACTCTATAGGCCCTGTTGAACACTACTCTATAGGCCCTGTTCAACACTACTCTATAGGCCCTGTTGAACACTACTCTATAGGCCCTGTTCAACACTACTCTATAGGCCCTGTTCAACACTACTCTATAGGCCCTGTTCAACACTACTCTATAGGCCCTGTTCAACACTACTCTATAGGCCCTGTTCAACACTACTCTATAGGCCCTGTTCAACAGTAGTACACTACTCTATAGGCCCTGTTCAACACTACTCTATAGGCCCTGTTCAACACTACTCTATAGGCCCTGTTCAACAGTAGTACACTACTCTATAGGCCCTGTTCAACACTACTCTATAGGCCCTGTTCAACACTACTCTATAGGCCCTGTTGAACACTACTCTATAGGCCCTGTTCAACACTACTCTATAGGCCCTGTTCAACACTACTCTATAGGCCCTGTTCAACACTACTCTATAGGCCCTGTTCAACACTACTCTATAGGCCCTGTTCAACACTACTCTATAGGCCCTGTTCAACAGTAGTACACTACTCTATAGGCCCTGTTCAACACTACTCTATAGGCCCTGTTGAACAGTAGTACACTACTCTATAAGCCCTGTTCAACACTACTCTATAGGCCCTGTTCAACACTACTCTATAGGCCCAGTTCAACACTACTCTATAGGCCCTGTTCAACACTACTCTATAGGCCCTGTTCAACACTACTCTATAGGCCCTGTTCAACACTACTCTATAGGCCCTGTTCAACACTACTCTATAGGCCCTGTTCAACACTACTCTATAGGCCCTGTTCAACAGTAGTACACTACTCTATAGGCCCTGTTGAACACTACTCTATAGGCCCTGTTCAACACTACTCTATAGGCCCTGTTCAACACTACTCTATAGGCCCTGTTCAACACTACTCTATAGGCCCTGTTCAACAGTAGTACACTACTCTATAGGCCCTGTTCAACACTACTCTATAGGCCCTGTTGAACAGTAGTACACTACTCTATAAGCCCTGTTCAACAGTAGTACACTACTCTATAAGCCCTGTTCAACACTACTCTATAGGCCCTGTTCAACACTACTCTATAGGCCCTGTTCAACACTACTCTATAGGCCCTGTTCAACACTACTCTATAGGCCCTGTTCAACACTACTCTATAGGCCCTGTTCAACACTACTCTATAGGCCCTGTTCAACACTACTCTATATGCCCTGTTGAACACTACTCTATAGGCCCTGTTGAACACTACTCTATAGGCCCTGTTCAACACTACTCTATAGGCCCTGTTCAACACTACTCTATAGGCCCTGTTCAACACTACTCTATAGGCCCTGTTCAACAGTAGTACACTACTCTATAGTCCCTGTTCAACACTACTCTATAGGCCCTGTTCAACACTACTCTATAGGCCCTGTTCAACACTACTCTATAGGCCCTGTTCAACACTACTCTATAGGCCCTGTTCAACAGTAGTACACTACTCTATAGGCCCTGTTCAACACTACTCTATAGGCCCTGTTCAACACTACTCTATAGGCCCTGTTCAACACTACTCTATAGGCCCTGTTCAACAGTAGTACACTACTCTATAGGCCCTGTTCAACACTACTCTATAGGCCCTGTTCAACACTACTCTATAGGCCCTGTTGAACACTACTCTATAGGCCCTGTTCAACACTACTCTATAGGCCCTGTTGAACACTACTCTATAGGCCCTGTTCAACACTACTCTATAGGCCCTGTTCAACACTACTCTATAGGCCCTGTTGAACACTACTCTATAGGC
>NC_143031.1:5285000-5330000 GCF_057628025.1 Oncorhynchus mykiss | reverse complement strand
TTCCTCCACACCGGTCGTATGATTGTAGTATTGATCTCCTTCCGGGAACCACTCCCCCCCGGGGTAGACTATACTCTCTGTCGGCTCCCGAACGTAAGGCTCTCGAGGATTATTTGTCTGTAGCTCTTGACGCCGGTACCATAGTCCCCTCCTCCTCTCCCGCCGGAGCGGGGTTTTTTTTTGTCAAGAAGAAGGACGGGTCTCTGCGCCCCTGCATAGATTATCGAGGGCTGAATGACATAACAGTTAAGAATCGTTATCCGCTTCCTCTTATGTCTTCAGCCTTCGAGATCCTGCAGGGAGCCAGGTTTTTCACTAAGTTGGACCTTCGTAACGCTTACCATCTCGTGCGCATCAGGGAGGGGGACGAGTGGAAGACGGCGTTTAACACTCCGTTAGGGCACTTTGAATACCGGGTTCTTCCTTTCGGCCTCGCTAACGCTCCAGCTGTCTTTCAGGCATTAGTCAATGATGTCCTGAGAGACATGCTGAACATCTTTGTTTTCGTTTACCTTGACGATATCCTGATTTTTTCACCGTCACTCCAGATTCATCTTCAGCACGTTCGACGTGTCCTCCAGCGCCTTTTAGAGAATTGTCTTTTTGTGAAGGCTGAGAAGTGCACTTTTCATGCCTCCTCCGTCACATTTCTCGGTTCTGTTATTTCCGCTGAAGGCATTAAGATGGATCCCGCTAAGGTCCAAGCTGTCATTGATTGGCCCGCTCCTAAGTCACGCGTCGAGCTGCAGCGCTTTCTCGGCTTCGCGAACTTCTATCGTCGTTTCATCCGAAATTTCGGTCAGGTGGCAGCTCCTCTCACAGCCCTTACTTCTGTCAAGACGTGCTTTAAGTGGTCCGTTTCCGCCCAGGGAGCTTTTGATCTCCTCAAGAATCGTTTTACATCCGCTCCTATCCTTGTTACACCTGACGTCTCTAGACAGTTCGTTGTCGAGGTTGACGCGTCAGAGGTGGGCGTGGGAGCCATTCTTTCTCAGCGCTCCCTCTCTGACGACAAGGTCCACCCATGCGCGTATTTTTCTCATCGCCTGTCCCCGTCGGAACGTAACTATGATGTGGGAAACCGCGAACTGCTCGCCATCCGGTTAGCCCTAGGCGAATGGCGACAGTGGTTGGAGGGGGCGACCGTTCCTTTTGTCGTTTGGACTGACCATAGGAACCTTGAGTACATCCGTTCTGCCAAACGACTTAATGCGCGTCAGGCGCGTTGGGCGCTGTTTTTCGCTCGTTTCGAGTTCGTGATTTCTTATCGTCCGGGCTCTAAGAACACCAAGCCTGATGCTTTATCTCGTCTCTTCAGTTCTTCAGTAGCCTCCACTGACCCCGAGGGGATTCTCCCTGAGGGGCGTGTTGTCGGGTTGACTGTCTGGGGAATTGAGAGGCAGGTAAAGCAAGCGCTCACTCACACTCCGTCGCCGCGCGCTTGTCCTAGGAACCTTCTTTTCGTTCCCGTTCCTACTCGTCTGGCCGTTCTTCAGTGGGCTCACTCTGCCAAGTTAGCCGGCCACCCTGGCGTTCGGGGTACGCTTGCTTCCATTCGCCAGCGTTTTTGGTGGCCCACCCGGGAGCATGACACGCGTCGTTTCGTGGCTGCTTGTTCGGTCTGCGCGCAGACTAAGTCCGGTAACTCCCCTCCTGCCGGCCGTCTCAGGCCGCTTCCCATTCCCTCTCGACCGTGGTCTCACATCGCCTTAGATTTTGTCACCGGACTGCCTTCGTCAGCGGGGAAGACTGTTATTCTTACGGTTGTCGATAGGTTCTCTAAGGCGGCTCATTTCATTCCCCTTGCTAAGCTTCCTTCTGCTAAAGAGACGGCACAAATCATCATCGAGAATGTTTTCAGAATTCATGGCCTTCCGTCAGACGTCGTTTCGGACAGAGGTCCGCAATTCACGTCTCAATTTTGGAGGGAGTTTTGCCGTTTGATTGGGGCTTCCGTCAGTCTCTCTTCCGGCTTTCACCCCCAGTCTAACGGTCAAGCAGAACGGGCCAATCAGACTATTGGTCGCATCTTACGCAGTCTTTCTTTTCGCAACCCTGCGTCTTGGTCAGAACAGCTCCCCTGGGCAGAATACGCCCACAACTCGCTTCCTTCGTCTGCAACCGGGCTATCTCCTTTTCAGAGTAGCCTCGGGTACCAGCCTCCGCTGTTCTCATCTCAGTTCGCCGAGTCCAGCGTCCCCTCCGCTCAGGCTTTTGTCCAACGTTGCGAGCGCACCTGGAAGAGGGTCAGGTCTGCACTTTGCCGTTATAGGACGCAGACTGTGAGGGCTGCTAATAAGCGTAGAACTAAGAGTCCTAGATATTGTCGCGGTCAGAGAGTTTGGCTCTCCACTCAGAACCTTCCCCTTAAGACGGCGTCTCGCAAGTTGACCCCGCGGTTCATTGGTCCGTTCCGTATTTCTCGGGTCATTAATCCTGTCGCAGTTCGACTTCTTCTTCCGCGATACCTTCGTCGCGTCCACCCGGTCTTCCATGTCTCTTGTGTTAAGCCCGTTCTTCGCGCCCCCGCTCGTCTTCCCCCCCCCCCCCCCATCCTTGTCGAGGGCGCACCCATCTACAGGGTCCGCAGGATTTTGGACATGCGTCCTCGGGGCCGTGGTCACCAGTACCTTGTTGATTGGGAGGGGTACGGTCCGGAGGAGAGGAGTTGGGTTCCCTCTCGGGACGTGCTGGACCGTGCGCTGATCGAGGATTTCCTCCGTTGCCGCCAGGTTTCCTCCTCGAGTGCGCCAGGAGGCGCTCGGTGAGTGGGGGGGTACTGTCATGTACTGTCATGTTGTCTTGTCTCTGTCCTTTCCCTTCACCCTGTCTCCCTCTGCTGGTCGTGTCAGGTTACCTTTTCTCCCCCGCTTTCCCCCAGCTGTCCCTTGTCTCCTCTAACTACCCATTCACCCCGTTCCCCACCTGTTCCCTTTTTCCCTCTGATTAGGTCCCTATATCTCTCTCTGTTTCTGCTCCTGTCCTTGTCGGATTCTTGTTTGTTTGTTTGTGTCATTCATGCCTGAACCAGACCATCGTCGTGTTCCTGTAACCTTGTCCTGTCCTGTCGGAATCTGCCTGTCCGTCTGAGCCTACGTTTTGTTTTGTAATTAAAGATACTCTGTTTTGTTAATTCGCTTTTGGGTCCTCATTCACGCACCGTAACACAAACACCAAATTGAGACTCTGCACGCAGAATTCTGCAAAAATATCCTCCGTGTACAACGTAGAACACCAAATAATGCATGCAGAGCAGAATTAGGCCGATACCCACTAATTATTAAAATCCAGAAAAGAGCCGTCAAATTCTACAACCACCTAAAAGGAAGTGATTCACAAACCTTCCATAACAAAGCCATCACCTACAGAGAGATGAACCTGGAGAAGAGTCCCCTAAGCAAGCTGGTCCTGGGGCTCTGTTCACAAACACAAACACACCCTACAGAGCCCCAGGACAACAGCACAATTAGACCCAACCAAATCATGAGAAAACAAAAAGATAATTACTTGACACATTGGAAAGAATTAACAAAAAAACAGAGCAAACTAGAATGCTATTTGGCCCTAAACAGAGAGTACACAGCGGCAGAATACCTGACCACTGTGACTGACCCAAAATTAAGGAAAGCTTTGACTATGTACAGACTCAGTGAGCATAGCCTTGCTATTGAGAAAGGCCGCCGTAGGCAGACATGGCTCTCAAGAGAAGACAGGCTATGTGCTCACTGCCCACAAAATGAGGTGGAAACTGAGCTGCACTTCCTAACCTCCTGCCCAATGTATGACCATATTAGAGAGACATATTTCCCTCAGATTACACAGATCCACAAAGAATTCGAAAACAAATCCAAATTTGAAAAACTCCCATATCTACTGGGTGAAATTCCACAGTGTGCCATCACAGCAGCAAGATTTGTGACCTGTTGCCACGAGAAAAGGGCAACCAGTGAAGAACACACACCATTGTAAATACAACCCATATTTATGCTTATTTATTTTATCTTGTGTCCTTTAACCATTTGTACATTGTTAAAACACTGTATATATATATATAATATGACATTTGTAATGTCTTTACTGTTTTGAAACCTCTGTATGTGTAATGTTTACTGTTAATTTTTGTTGTTTTTCACTTTATATTTTCACTTTGTATGTTGTCTACCTCACTTGCTTTGGCAATGTTAACACATGTTTCCCATGCCAATAAAGCCCTTGAATTGAATTGAATTAGAGAGAGGTGAGAGAGAGAGACAGAGAGAGAGAGAGAGAGAGATTGTTAAAACACTGTATATATATAATATGACATTTGTAATGTCTTTACTGTTTTGAAACCTCTATGTGTAATGTTTACTGTTCATTTTTGTTGTTTTTCACTTTATATATTCACTTTGTATGTTGTCTACCTCACTTGCTTTGGCAATGTTAACACATGTTTCCCATGCCAATAAAGCCCTTGAATTGAATTGAATTGAATTGAGAGAGAGAGAGAGAGACAGATGGAGAGACAGAGGGAGAGACAGAGAGAGAGAGAGAGAGAGAGAGACAGAGGGAGAGACGGAGAGACCCCAACAACTACCGTGGAATATGTGTCAACAGTAACCTTGGGAAAATCCTCTGCATTATTATTAACAGCAGACTCGTACATTTCCTCAATGAAAACAATGTACTGAGCAAATGTCAAATTGGCTTTTTACCAAATTACCGTACAACAGACCATGTATTCACCCTGCACACCCTAATTGACAACCAAACAAACCAAAACAAAGGCAAAGTCTTCTCATGCTTTGTTGATTTCAAAAAAGCCTTCGACTCAATCTGGCATGAGGGTCTGCTATACAAACTGATGGAAAGTGGTGTTGGGGGTAAAACATACGACATTATAAAATCCATGTACACAAACAACAAGTGTGCGGTTAAAATTGGCAAAAAACACACACATTTCTTCACACAGGGTCGTGGGGTTAGACAGGGATGCAGCTTAAGCCCCACCCTCTTCAACATATATATCAACGAATTGGCGCGGGCACTAGAAAAGTCTGCAGCACCCGGCCTCCCCCTGCTAGAATCCGAAGACAAATGTCTGCTGTTTGCCGATGATCTGGTGCTTCTGTCACCAACCAAGGAGGGCCTACAGCAGCACCTAGATCTTATGCACAGATTCTGTCAGACCTGGGCCCTGACAGTAAATCTCAGTAAGACCAAAATAATGGTGTTCCAAAAAAGGTCCAGTCACCAGGACCACAAATACAAATTCCATCTAGACACTGTTGCCCTAGAGCACACAAAAAACTAGACATACCTTGGCCTAAACATCAGCGCCACAGGTAACTTCCACAAAGCTGTGAACGATCTGAGAGACAAGGCAAGAAGGGCATTCTATGCCATCAAAAGAAACATAAATTTCAACATACCAATTAGGATTTGGCTAAAAATACTTGAATCAGTCATAGAGCCCATTGCCCTTTATGGTTGTGAGGTCTGGGGTCCGCTCACCAACCAAGACTTCACAAAATGGGACAAACACCAAATTGAGACTCTGCACGCAGAATTCTGCAAAAATATCCTCCGTGTACAACGTAGAACACCAAATAATGCATGCAGAGCAGAATTAGGCCGATACCCACTAATTATCAAAATCCAGAAAAGAGCCGTCAAATTCTACAACCACCTAAAAGGAAGTGATTCACAAACCTTCCATAACAAAGCCATCACCTACAGAGAGATGAACCTGGAGAAGAGTCCCCTAAGCAAGCTGGTCCTGGGGCTCTGTTCACAAACACAAACACACCCTACAGAGCCCCAGGACAACAGCACAATTAGACCCAACCAAATCATGAGAAAACAAAAAGATAATTACTTGACACATTGGAAAGAATTAACAAAAAAACAGAGCAAACTAGAATGCTATTTGGCCCTAAACAGAGAGTACACAGCGGCAGAATACCTGACCACTGTGACCGACCCAAAATTAAGGAAAGCTTTGACTATGTACAGACTCAGTGAGCATAGCCTTGCTATTGAGAAAGGCCGCCGTAGGCAGACATGGCTCTCAAGAGAAGACAGGCTATGTGCTCACTGCCCACAAAATGAGGTGGAAACTGAGCTGCACTTCCTAACCTCCTGCCCAATGTATGACCATATTAGAGATACATATTTCCCTCAGATTACACAGATCCACAAAGAATTCGAAAACAAATCCAAATTTGAAAAACTCCCATATCTACTGGGTGAAATTCCACAGTGTGCCATCACAGCAGCAAGATTTGTGACCTGTTGCCACGAGAAAAGGGCAACCAGTGAAGAACACACACCATTGTAAATACAACCCATACTTATGCGTATTTATTTTATCTTGTGTCCTTTAACCATTTGTATATTGTTAAAACACTGTATATATATATATATATATATATATAGAATATGACATTTGTAATGTCTTTACTGTTTTGAAACCTCTGTATGTGTAATGTCTACTGTTAATTTTTGTTGTTTTTCACTTTATAGATTCACTTTGTATGTTGTCTACCTCACTTGCTTTGGCAATGTTAACACATGTTTCCCATGCCAATAAAGCCCTTGAATTGAATTGAATTGAATTGAGACAGAGGGAGAGACTGAGAGAGAGAGAGAGAGAGAGAGAGAGAGAGAGAGAGACAGAGAGACAGAGGGAGAGACAGAGAGAGAGAGAGAGGGAGAGAGAGGTGAGAGATAGAGTCGAAGCTAAATTGGACAGCGAGGCTAAAAGAAAGAGAGATTCTAATTAGTCAGAAGAGAAGAAAAGAAGAGAAGATAATATTGTATCTTATTACTGAGAAGAACGTGAATGATACTCTCTCTCAATTTTCAATTCAATATATGCTCTTTATTGACATGGGAAACATGTGTTAAGTAGATAATAAACACAAGTGAAATAATCAATAAAAATGAATAGTTAACACCCACAAAAGTTCCAAAATAATTAAGACATTTCAAATGTTATATTATGTGCAAATTGTGCGAAAAGTACAAAAGGGAAATTAGATCAACATAAATATTAGTTCTATTTACAATGGTGTTTGTTATTCACTGGTTTCCCTTTTCTTGTGGCAGCAGGACACAAATCTCGCTGCCGTGATGGCACACTGTGGAATTTCACCCAGTAGACATGGGAGTTTATCTAAATTGGGTGTGTTTTCAAATTCTTTGTGGGTCTGGCACTATTGCCAAGAGATGAGCTATAGATGTACCTACCGTAAGAGTCCCCGCAAAGCCTACCATTGACTATGTACATACCCAGCGTGCGACAGAGCTGCAGGAATTGTGACACGTTTTTGTTGGTTATGTTGTCGTAGTTGTGCCTTCGGGGGGCATATGGGGGAGGGAACGCTGTCGCCTCCATGTAGGTGTTTGTCCCCCTGTGTGCTGAGGGTGTCAGGTTCTTGTCCGGTTCTGGCATTTAGGTCGCCACAGACTAGTACATGTCCCTGGGCCTGGAAATGATTGATTTCCCCCTCCAGGATGGAGAAGCTGTCTTCATTAAAGTATGAGGATTCTAGTGGGGGGATATGGGTAGTACAGGAGGACATTTTTCTCTGTTGAGATCATTTCCTTTTGAATTTCTAGCCAAATGTAAAATCTCCCTGTTTTGATTAATTTAGTAGAGTGAGTTATGTTTGCATCTATACCAAATTAGCATACCCCCTGAGTCCCTCCCTGTTTCACACCTGGTAGTTTGGAGGATGGGACTACCAGCTCTCTGTAACCTAGAGGGCAACCAGTGGGCCCATCTCCTCTGTACCAGGTTTCTTGCAGGATGACAATGTCTGTATTACCAATTTCTTTGGTGAAGTCCGGGTTCCTGCTCTTTACGCCAAAGGCAGATGACCTCAGGCCTTGGATATTCCAGGATGAGATAGTGAAGGCTTTGTGTTCCATAGAGTGTCCAATGTTGTTGGTCGTGTGGTTTGGCCACAGACCAAAGCCTGTTGAGCATCTGGTACATGCCAGTTTTCCGATGGCACAACAGTGGTAGGGCCTGATCACCAACAGTGGTAGGGCTTGATCACCAACAGTGACGAGACAGCCTATAGGGAGGAGGTCAGAGCACTGACTGTGTGGTGCCAGGACAACAACCTCTCCCTCAATGTGATCAAGACAAAATGAGATGATTGTGGACTACAAGAAAAAGGAGGACTGAGCCCCCATTCTCATCGACGGGGCTGTAGTGGATCAGGTTGAGAAAACGTTTGACCTCTGTCATTGCCAACAAAGGGCATACAACAAAGTATTGAGGTAAACTTTTGTGATTGACCAAATACTTAATTTTTCCACCATAATTTGCAAATCAATTCATAAAAAAATCCTACAATGTGATTTTCTGGATTTTTTTTTCTAATTTTGTCTGTCATAGTTGAAGTGTACCTATGATGAAAATTACAGGCCTCTCTCATCTTTTTAAGTGGGAGAACTTGCACAATTGGTGGCTGACTAAATACTTGTTTGCCCCACTGTATACCTGTATCACAACCGGCCATGATCGGGGGCTCCATCGGGCAGCGCACAATTGGCCCAGCGTCGTCTGGATATGGCCGGTGAAGAATTTATTCTTAACTGACTTGTTAAATTTAAAAAAAGTAATTAAAAATATAATTCACAGATAAATGTAGAGTAGATGTACAGGCAAACAGACAGACAGGTGACATGCAGACAGGAGACAGACAGTAGACAGACAGAAAGACAGGAGACAGACAGACAGACAGGTGACAGGCAGACAGGAGACAGACAGTAGACAGACAGAAAGACAGGAGACAGACAGACAGACATACAGGTGACAGGCAGACAGGAGACAGACAGGAGACAGACAGGCAGACAGGAGACAGACAGGCAGACAGGTGACAGACAGGAGACAGACAGGCAGACAGGTGACAGACAGGAGACAGACAGGCAGACAGGAGACAGACAGGCAGACAGGAGACAGACAGGCAGACAGGTGACCTGCAGACAGGAGACAGACAGGAGACAGACAGAAAGACAGGAGACAAACAGGCAGACAGGTGACATGCAGACAGGAGACAGACAGGAGACAGACAGGAGACAGACAGGCAGACAGGTGACAGGAGACATGCAGACAGGAGACAGACAGAAAGACAGGAGACAGACAGAAAGACAGAAGACATGGAGACACGTGACATACAGGAGACAGACAGAAAGACAAGAGACAGGACACAGACAGGAGACAGACAGACAGGCAGACAGGAGACAGGAGAGAGAGAGAGATAGAGAGATTGAGAGACAGACAGAGAGAGAGAGTGAGCGAGAGAGACAGAGAGAGACAGACAGACAGACAGAAAGAGAGAGTGACAGACAGACAGACAGACAGACAGACAGACAGAAAGAGAGAGTGACAGACAGACAGACAGACAGACAGACAGACAGACAGACAGACAGACAGACAGACAGATAGTGGGGACTACAACAGTTAAATTAAGTGAGGGAAGGGAAAGGTGTAACCCAGAAGTAGCACCACAGGTCCTAGAGTGGTGTGGAGAGAAAAACTAATTTGAGACTTTTTTCCCTGATCTGATAAACCTTATATGCCATATATGTTGTTATTGATGTGTTGTAAAAAGGTTTAATATGGGTAATGATTGGACCAGAGGTTTCAGGTTATATGTGGAGGATGAAAACCCTGTCTAACTGCAGCAACCGTGTTGATATGTTGATATGTTGATATGTTGATATGGTGATGTGTTGATATGTTGATATGTTGATATGTTGACAGCGTTGATATGTTGATATGTTGATATGGTGATGTGTTGATATGGTGATATGGTGATATGTTGATATGGTGATATGTTGATATGTTGATATGGTGATATGGTGATGTGTTGATATGTTGATATGGTGATATGGTGATATGTTGATATGTTGATATGGTGATATGTTGATATGTTGATATGTTGATATGTTCATATGGCGATATGTTGACAGCGTTGATATGTTGATATGTTGATATGTTGATATGTTGATATGGTGATAGGTTGATATGGTGATATGGTGATATGTTGATATGGTGATGTGTTGATATGTTGATATGTTGATATGGTGATATGGTGATATGTTGATATGGTGATATGTTGATATGTTGATATGTTGATATGTTGATATGGTGATATGTTGATATGGTGATATGGTGATATGTTGATATGGTGATATGTTGATATGTTGATATGGTGATATGTTGATATGGTGATATGGTGATATGTTGATATGGTGATATGGTGATATGTTGATATGGTGATGTGTTGATATGTTGATATGTTGATATGGTGATATGGTGATGTGTTGATATGGTGATATGTTGATATGTTGATATGTTGATATGTTGATATGGTGATATGTTGATATGGTGATATGGTGATATGTTGATATGTTGATATGTTGATATGGTGATATGTTGATATGGTGATATGGTGATATGTTGATATGGTGATATGGTGATATGTTGATATGGTGATATGGTGATATGTTGATATGGTGATATGTTGATATGTTGATATGGTGATAGGTTGATATGGTGATATGGTGATATGTTGATATGGTGATGTGTTGATATGTTGATATGTTGATATGGTGATATGGTGATATGTTGATATGGTGATATGTTGATATGTTGATATGTTGATATGTTGATATGTTGATATGGTGATATGTTGATATGGTGATATGGTGATATGTTGATATGGTGATATGTTGATATGTTGATATGGTGATATGTTGATATGGTGATATGGTGATATGTTGATATGGTGATATGGTGATATGTTGATATGGTGATGTGTTGATATGTTGATGTGTTGATATGGTGATATGTTGATATGTTGATATGTTGATATGTTGATATGTTGATATGGTGATATGTTGATATGGTGATATGGTGATATGTTGATATGTTGATATGTTGATATGGTGATATGTTGATATGGTGATATGGTGATATGTTGATATGGTGATATGGTGATATGTTGATATGGTGATATGGTGATATGTTGATATGGTGATATGTTGATATGTTGATATGTTGATATGGTGATATGTTGATATGTTGATATGTTGATGTTCAGTATAATTTAAAGGACTATGGGGGGGGGGGTTCCTACACAGACACAGAGAAAGCAACATGATTGGTTGAGGTAGTATTCTGTATTGTCAGCAAAGCAGGTGCAGTAGGTGAGTTTATTAATAACGAACGTAGAACGATACAAAACGAGAGGAACGTCTGACAAGGAAACATAACCAATAATACCTGAGGAGTGAAAACAGTAGAGTGCTCTATAAAGGGTAAGGAAACATAACCAAAAATACCTGAGGAGTGAAGACAACGGAATCATGAAGTCCAGGAGAGTCTAAATGATGAGGCGCAGTAGAGTCTAAATGATGGTTGTCAGGAGAGGGTAATGATGGTTGCCAGGAGAGGGTAACGATGGTTGTCAGGAGAGAGTAATGATGGATGTCAGGAGAGAGTAATGATGGTTGTCAGGAGAGTTTAATGATGGTTGTCAGGAGAGTGTAATAGTGGTTGTCAGGAGAGTTTAATGATGGTTGTCAGGAGAGTGTAATGATGGTTGTCAGGAGAGTGTAATGATGGTTGTCAGGAGAGTTTAATGATGGTTGTCAGGAGAGTGTAATGATGGTTGTCAGGAGAGTTTAATGATGGTTGTCAGGAGAGTTTAATGATGGTTGTCAGGAGAGTCTAAATAATGGTTGTCAGGAGAGTGTAATGATGGTTGTCAGGAGAGGGTAATGATGGTTGTCAGGAGAGGGTAATGATGGTTGTCAGGAGAGGGTAATGATGGTTGTCAGGAGAGGGTAATGATGGTTGTCAGGAGAGGGTAATGATGGTTGTCAGGAGAGGGTAATGATGGTTGTCAGGAGAGGGTAATGATGGTTGTCAGGAGAGGGTAATGATGGTTGTCAGGAGAGTGTAATAGTGGTTGTCAGGAGAGGGTAATGATGGTTGTCAGGAGAGGGTAATGATGGTTGTCAGGAGAGGGTAATGATGGTTGTCAGGAGAGGGTAATGATGGTGGTTCGTAGACCGGCGACGTCGAACACCGGAGAGGGGGAGAGGGAGTAGACAAACTCAAAGGGTTGACCTTGTTTTGTGCAGGTTTGCATCGTGCAATCTTGCCCTATGCAACTGTAGGCCTAATTAACAACAAGGCAACAGTAAACATATCATCCCCCACAAATTATGTTTGCGAATGGGATTGAAAAAGTTTGAATGTAAAACCAAAGTTGATCCCACTCACATTTGTTTTGTGTTTACCCTGGCCAGGTAGGCTAGACTGCTGATCACACTGAAACAATTGTCTAGTATTCTTACAATGCAGCACGTCAGATCACGAACGTTTATAAGCTGCTACCATAAGAGGTTTTTGCTTGTGTTAAATACGCTTCCTGAATAAATACCGGAGGAGGAAGTGGAAAACGCCTTGAGCTTTGTGTCCAACCGGCTGAATCTGATTGGTCAAACCACTCAAAGAGCCTACAGCAGCACTCCGATGTGAAGGAAAGAGAAATTGTGCACTAGTTGACAAATCATGACGCAAATCACTCTTTAAAAAAAAAAAAAAACAGAGCTTTGTCCCTCTTTTTTAACACTCTGTATATATATATTTATATTATTAAACTAAATCGCCCTCGCCACACGTTTTCCGGCAGCTCTGGGGTATAACCCATCTCGATACATGATGACAACACAATAATTATCTTTCTGTGGGTTAGCATTAGGTACATTGGGATTACCTGCACAATAATTAACGAACCCTCTTACAAGGATCATCATGATTATGAACCTCTCGATACATGATGAGTATCTCTCTCCTTTTTAAAGGTACTGCTCAACACAGCAATAATTACACTGGCACAACATTTACCACTAGAATGAACCTCTCATTACTGGTTTATAGTGCGCTGGGATTTACTTGTATTACTTGTATCATAATTACTTTACTACATAGCATCACGATGATTAACCTCTCAATACATGACAGCGTCACAGTTTTTATCTGTCTGTGGGTTAGCACTAGCTAGCATGATTACCTGTTGGTGGGTTAGCACTAGCTAGCATGATTACCTGTCTGTGGGTTAGCACTAGCTAGCATGATTACCTGTCTGTTGGTTAGCGCTAGCTAGCTTGATTACCTATTTGTAGGTTAGCGCTAGCTAGCATGATTACCTGACTGTAGGTTAGCTCAACTGTTTTAGTACTATATCCCTTGACCCAATGATGAAAATAATCATTGCCTCTAAACCTTCAAGCTGCATACTGGACCCTATTCCAACTAAACTACTGAAAGAGCTGCTTCCTGTGCTTGGCCCTCCTATGTTGAACATAATAAACGGCTCTCTATCCACCGGATGTGTACCAAACTCACTAAAAGTGGCAGTAATAAAGCCTCTCTTGAAAAGCCGAACCTTGACCCAGAAAATATAAAAAACTATCGGCCTATATTGAATCTTCCATTCCTCTTAAATATTTTAGAAAAGGCTGTTGAGCTGGAACTCACTGCCGTCCTGAAGACAAACAATGTATACAAAATGCTTCAGTCTGGTTTTAGACCCCATCATAGCACTGAGACTGCTCTTGTGAAGGTGGTAAATTACCTTTTAATGGCATCAAACCAAGGCTCTGCATCTGTCCTCGTGCTACAAGACCTTAGTGCTGCTTTTGATACCATCAATCACCACATTCTTTTGGAGAGATTGGAAACCCAAATTGGTCCACACGGACAAGTCCTGGCCTGGTTTAGATCTTATCTGTCGGAAAGATATCAGTTTGTCTCTGTGAATGGTTTGTCCTCTGACAAATCAACTGTACATTTCGGTGTTCCTCAAGGTTCCGTTTTAGGACCACTATTGTTTTCACTATATATTTTACCTCTTGGGGATGTCATTCGAAAACATAATGTTAACTTTCACTGCTATGCGGATGATACACAGCTGTACATTTCAATGAAAATTTCCCTTGCTAGAAGTCTGTGTTTCAGACACAAGGACCTCGACGTTACTCTGGACCCTGATCTCTCTTTTGAAGAACATATCAAGACTGTTTCAAGGACAGTTTTTTTCCATCTACGTAACATTGCAAAAATCAGAAACGTTCTGTCTAAAAATGATGCAGAAAAATGTATCCATGCTTTTGTCACTTCTAGGTTAGACTACTGCAATGCTCTACTTTCCGGCTACCCGGATAAAGCACTAAATAAACTTCAGTTAGTGCTATATATGGCTGCTAGAATCGTGACTAGAACCAAAACATTTGATCATATTACTCCAGTGCTAGCCTCCCTACACTGGATTCCTGTCAAGGCAAGGGCTGATTTCAAGGTTTTACTGCTAACCTACAAAGCATTACATGGGCTTGCTCCTACCTATCTCTCTGATTTGGTCCTGCCGTACATACCAACACGTACGCTACGTTCACAAGATGCAGGCCTCCTAGTTGTCCCTAGAATTTCTAAGCAAACAGCTGGAGGCAGGGCTTTCTCCTATAGAGCTCCATTTTTATGGAATGGTCTGCCTACCCATGTGAGAGACGCAAACTCGGTCTCAACCTTTAAGTCTTTACTGAAGACTCATCTCTTCAGTGGGTCATATGATTGAGTGTAGTCTGGCCCAGGAGTGTGAAGGTGAACGGAAAGTCTCTGGCCCTTGCTGTCTCTGGCTGGCCGGTTCCCCTCTTTCCACTGCGATTCTCTGCCTCTAACCATATTACAAGGGCTGAGTCACTGGCTTACTGGTGCACTTTCATGCTGTCCCTAGGACGGGTGCGTCACTTGAGTGGGTTGAGTCACTGATGTGATCTTCCTGTCTGGGTTGGCGCCCCCCCTTGGGTTGTGCCGTGGCGGAGATCTTTTTGGGCTATACTCGGGCCTTGTCTCAGGATGGTAGGTTGGTGGTTGAAGATATCCCTCTAGTGGTGTGGGGGCTGTGCTTTGGCAAAGTGGGTGGGGTTATATCCTTCCTGTTTGGCCCTGTCCGGGGGTGTCATTGGATGGAGCCACAGTGTCTCCTGACCCCTCCTGTCTCAGCCTCCAGTATTTATGCTGCAGTAAGTTATGTGTTTGGGGGCTAGGGTCAGTTTGTTATATCTGGAGTACTTCTCCTGTCCTATCCGGTGTCCTGTGTGAATTTAAGTATGCTCTCTCTAATTCTCTCTTCTTTCTCTCTCTCGGAGGCCCTGAGCCCTAGGACCATGCCTCAGGACTACCTGACATGATGACTCCTTGCTGTCCCCAGTCCACCTGGCCGTGCTGCTGCTCCAGTTTCAACTGTTCTGCCTGCGGCAATGAAATCCTGACCTGCTAACATGATTACCTCTCTGTGGGTTAACGCTAGCTAGCATGATTACCTGTCTGTAGGTTAGCACTAGCTAGCTTTTGTAACTTTACGTTTTTGTTAGAATGTTTTCTTTATATATTTTTTTTATTTCTCCTTTATTTAACCAGGTAGGCTAGTTGAGAACAAGTTCTCATTTGCAACTGCGACCTGGCCAATATAAAGCAAAGCAGTTTGAACAGACAGCAACACAGTTACACATGGAGTAAACAATAAACAATAAACAAGTCAATAACAGTAGAAATAAAATATATCTTTATACATCGTGTGCAAAAGGCACTAAATGGCATGAGGAGGTAAGACAATAAATAGGCCATAGGAGTGAATAATTACAATTTAGCAGATTAACACTGGAGTGATAAATGATCAGATGAACATGTACAGGTAGAGATACTGGTGTGCAAAAGAGCAGAAAAGGAAATAAAATAAAAACAGTATGGGGATGAGGTAGGTACATTGGGTGGGCTATATACCGATGGACTATGTACAGCTGCAGCGATCTGTTAGCTACTCAGATAGCAGATGTTTAAAATTGCAGAGGGAGATAAAAGTCTCCAACTTCAAGGATTTTTGCAATTCGTTCCAGTCGCAGGTAGCAGAGAACTGGAAGGAACGGCGGCCAAATTAGGTGTTGAGATATACCTGCTGGAACGTGTGCTACGGGTGGGTGTTGTTATCGTGACCAGTGAACTGAGATAAGGCTGGGCTTTACCTAGGATAGTCAGTTTTACTAGGGTAAGTTTTGCGGTGTAAGTGAAGGAGGCTTTGTTATGAAATAGAAAGCTGACTCTAGATTTGATTTTGGATTGGCCACGGAAGGAGTGTTGTATGGCATTGAAGCTCGTTTTTAGGTTAGATAGCACAGTGTCCAGGGAAGGGCCAGAAGTATATAAAATGGTGTCGTCTGCGTAGAGGTGGATCAGGGAATCGCCCGCTGCAAGAGCAACATCATTGATATATACAGAGAAAAGAGTCGGCCCGAGAATTGAACCCTGTGGTACCCCCATAGAGAGTGCCAGAGGACCGGACAACATGCCTTCCGATTTGACCCACTGAACTGTGTCTGCAAAGTAGTTGGTAAACCAGGCAAGGCAGTCATTAGAAAAACCGAGGCTACTGAGTCTGCCTATAAGAATATGGTGATTGACAGAGTCAAAAGCCTTGGCCAAGTCGATGAAGACGGCTGCACAGTACTGTCTTTTATCGATGGCGGTTATGACATAGTTTAGAAACTTGAGCGTGGCTGAGGTGCACCCGTGACCGGCTCGGAAACCGGATTGCACAGCGGAGAAGGTACGGAGAAGGTGGGATTCGAGATGGTCAGTGATCTGTTTGTTGACTTGGCTTTCGAAGACCTTAGATAGGCAGGATAGGATGGATATAGGTCTGTAACAGTTTGGGTCCAGGGTGTCTCCCCCTTTGAAGAGGAGGATGACCGCGGCAGCTTTCTATGGGGATCTCAGATGATACGAAGGAGAGGTTGAACAGGCTGTTCAGTAATAGTGGTTGCGACAATGGCGGCGGACAGTTTAAAAAAATAGAGGGTCCAGATTCTCAAGCCCAGCTGATTTGTATGGGTCCAGGTTTTGCAGCTCAGTTGCATATCGCGGGGACTATTCGATGCTATTGCAGTCCGCCACAGGATGTTTTTGTGCTGGTCGAGGGCAGTCAGGTCTGGAGTGAACCAAGGGCTATATCTATTCTTAGTTCTGCATTTTTTGAACGGAGCATGCTTGTCTAAGATGGTGAGGAAGTTACTTTTAACCTGTTTTAACTACCCATCCCGTGTCCGGGGTCGTTGTCATCATCTGACAGTAATTAGCATAATGCAACAGACATAAATATTACTAGAAAATATTCCTATTCATGAAATCACAAGTTAAATATATTGAAACACATCTTAGCCTTTTGTTAATCACCCTGACATCTCAGATTTTGAAAATCCAAAGCAAGACAAGCATTTGTGTAAGTTTATCGATAGCCTAGCATGGCATTATGTCCAGCTAGCAGTAGTTAACTTGGTCACGAAAATCAGAAAAGCAATCAAATTAAATAGTTTACCTTTGATGAGCTTCGGATGTTTTCACTCACGAGACTTCCAGTTAGATAGCAAATGTTCCTTTTTTCCAAAAATATTATTTTTGTAGGCAAAATAGCTCCGTTTGTTCTTCACGTTTGGCTGAGAAATCGACCGGAAGTAGCGGTCACGAAAACGCCGAAAAATATTCCAAATTAGCTCCATAATATCGACAGAAACATGGCAAACGTTGTTTATAATCAATCCTCAAGGTGTTTTTCAAATATCTATTTGATAATATATCCGTCACAATTGGCTTTTCAGTAGGACCGAGAGGAAAAATGGCTACCTCTGTATTATACGCAAGAATCACTCTGAGAGCCATCAGATGACCACTTACGCAATATAGTCGCTTACGCTCATTCTTCAACATAAATGCGTGAAACTACGTCAAAACGCTGTAGACACCTTGGGGAATACGTAGAAAAAGGAATCTGGTTGATAGCCCACTCATCGGAACGCAGAGCATGAACATTAGTCACTTCCGGATTTGATTTTTCTCAGGCTTTCGCCTGCAATTTCAGTTCTGTTATACTCACAGACAATATTTTTACAGTTTTGGAAACTTTAGAGTGTTTTCTATCCTAAGCTGTCAATTATATGCATATTCTAGCATCTTGTCCTGAGAAAATAGCCCCTTTACTCTGGGAATGTTATTTTTCCAAAAAATGAAAATTCTGCCCCCTAGTTACAAGAAGTTTTAAAGAATGACCAGGCATCCTCAACTGACGGGATGAGGTCAATATCCTTCCAGGATACCCGGGCCAGGTTGATTAGAAAGGCCTGCTCGCGCGCAGTGGTTAAGGGAGCTGTACAACAGCGCCAGCTGTGCCATCAAAGACTCTGGGTTTGCGCCCAGGTTTCTGTCGTAACCGGCCGCAACCGGGAGGTCCGTGGGGCGACGCACAATTGGCCTAGCGTCGTCCGGGTTAGGGAGGGCTTGGACGGTAGGGATGTCCTTGTCTCATCGCGCACCAGTGACTCCTGTAGCGGGCCGGGCGCAGTGAGCGCTAACCAAGGTTGCCAGGTGCACGGTGTTTCCTCCGACACATTGGTGCGCATGGCTTCCGGGTTGGATGCTCGCTGTGTTAAGAAGCAGTGCGGCTTGGTTGGGTTGTGTATCGGAGGATGCATGACTTTCAACCTTCATCTCTCCCGAGCCCGTACGGGAGTTGTAGCGTTGAGACAAGATAGAACGCTACTAAAAACAATTGTGTCACGAATCCCGCTTCCTGAGTCTGTGTTTGCCTGTGTTTCTGTCCTGAAGTGTGTTTCCGGTGTCCTGGAACGCACCCTGTCTGGTTGCCGGGCGAATTAGCTTGTTGGGAGATCGATGTTCACCCGCACCTGTATCCCATCAGTAATCTGCACACCTGTCCTGATCATCACCTCTCCCCTTCAAAAGCTCTGACCTGACATCCATTCCCTGCCGGATCGTTAGCCATGAACAGTATGTTGTGCCAGAGTATCAGCCTCAAGTTGGATAGAATTTGTTTTGTTGTTTTTTACGTATTGCTTGCCTTAAACTTACCTCAGTTTGTTCTGTCTTCAGTTACTCACCCAGATCATTTACCCCATTCCCGCCTGGTCGTCAGAGGATTCCGCTACCCCATTGGAGCCACCTATTTACTCCCATCAACTCACCACCGCTGCCCGCTACGCCACCTGGATATATCTACCCATTCACATTCACTTGTAAATAAATACTCACCTTCTTCCTACTCTCCTTGTCCTGGTCTGCTTCTGGGTTCGATTTTGAAAGAACGTGACAAATTGGATACCATGAAATTGGGGAGAAATTAAAAAGAAAGAAAGAAAGGCCTGTTCGCAGAAGTGTTTTAGGGAGCGTTTGACAGTGATGAGGGGTGGTCGTTTGACCGCGGACCCATAGAGGATACAGGCAATGAGGCAGTGATCGCTGAGATCCTGATTGAAGACAGCAGAGGTGTATTTAGAGTTGTTCAGGATAATGTCAATTAGGTTGCCCATGTTTACGGATTTAGGGTTGTGTCTGGTGGGTTCCTTGATGATTTGTGTGAGATTGAGGGCATCTAGCTTAGATTGTAGGACTGCCGGGGTGTAAAGCATATCCCAGTTTAGGTCACCTAACAGAACAAACTCTGAAGATAGATGGGGTGCGATCAATTCACAAATGGTGTCCAGGGCACAGCTGGGAGCTGAGGGGGGTCGGTAGAAGGTGGCAACAGTGAGAGACTTATTTCTGGAGAGATTAATTTTTAAAATTAGAAGTTCGAACTGTTTGGGCATAGACCTGGGAAGTATGACAGAACTTTGCAGGCTATCTCTGCAGTAGATTTAACTCTTTCTCTCTCCCATCTGTCTCTCTGTCTGTATCTGTCAATTCAATTCAATTCAATTCAAAGGCTTTATTGGCTTTATTGGCATGGGAAACATGTGTTAACATTACCAAAGCAAGTGAGGTAGATAATGTACAAAAGTGAAATAAACAATAAAAATTAACAGTAAACATTACACATACAGAAGTTTCAAAACAATAAAGACATTACAAATGTCATATTATATATGTATATATATATATATATATATACACAGTGTTGTAACAATGTACAAATGGTTAAAGTACACAAGTGAAAATAAATCAGCATAAATATGGGTTGTATTTACAATGGTGTTTGTTCTTCACTGGTTGACCTTTTCTCGTGGCAACAGGTCACAAATCTTGCTGCTGTGATGTCACACTGTGGAATTTCACCCAGTAGATATGGGAGTTTATCAAAATCGGGTTTGTTTTCGAATTCTTTGTGGATCTGTGTGATCTGAGGGAAATATGTGTCTCTAATATGGTCATACATTTGGCAGGAGGTTAGGAAGTGCAGCTCAGTTTCCAATTCATTTTGTGGGCAGTGAGCACATAGCCTGTCTTCTCTTGAGAGCCAGTTCTGTCTACGGTGGCCTTTCTTAATAGCAAGGCTATGCTCACTGAGTATGTACATAGTCAAAGCTTTCCTTAAGTTTGGGTCAGTCACAGTGGTCAGGTATTCTGCCGCTGTGTACTCTCTGTGTAGGGCCAAATAGCATTCTAGTTTGCTCAGTTTTTTTGTTAATTCATTCCAATGTGTCTTTTTGTTGTCTCATGATTTGGTTGGGTCTAATTGTGCTGCTGTCCTGGGGCTCTGTGGGGTCTGTTTGTGTTTGTGAACAGAGCTCCAGGACCAGCTTGCTTAGGGGACTCTTCTCCAGGTTCATCTCTCTGTAGGTGATGGCTTTGTTATGGAAGGTTTGGGCATCGCTTCCTTTTAGGTGGTTGTAGAATTTAACGGCTCTTTTCTGGATTTTGATAATTAGCGGGTATCGGCCTAATTCTGCTCTGCATGCATTATTTGGTGTTCTACGTTGTACACGGAGGATATTTTTACAGAGTTATTTGTCCCATTTTGTGAATTCTTGGTTGGTGAGCGGACCCCAGACCTCACAACCATAAGGGGCAATGGGTTCTATAACCGATTCAAGTATTTTTAGCCAGATCCTAATTGGTATGTTGAATTTTATGTTCCTTTTGATTGCATAGAATGCCCTTCTTGCCTTGTCTCTCAGATCGTTCACAGCTTTGTGGTATCTGTCTCCATCTCTGTCTCTCTCTCTTTCTTTCTGTCTCTGTCTCCCAACTCTCTCTGTCTCTCTCTCTTTCTCTCTGTCTCTACCTCCCATCTCTCTCTGTCTCTCTCTTTCTCTCTGTCTCTACCTCCCATCTCGCTCACTGTCTCTATTGCTCTCTCTGTCTCTGTATCTCCCTCTCTGTCTCTCAATATTTCTCCCGTCTCTCCCTCTGTGTCTCCTTCTCCCTTCTCTCCCTCTGTGTCTCCTTCTCCCGTCTCTCCCTCTGTGTCTCCTTCTCCCGTCTCTCCCTCTGTGTCTCCTTCTCCCGTCTCTCCCTCTGTGTCTCCTTCTCCCGTCTCTGTCTCTCGCTCTGTGTCTCCTTCTCCCGTCTCTCCCTCTGTGTCTCCTTCTCCCGTCTCTCCCTCTGTGTCTCCTTCTCCCTTCTCTCCCTCTGTGTCTCCTTCTCCCGTCTCTCCCTCTGTGTCTCCTTCTCCCGTCTCTCCCTCTGTGTCTCCTTCTCCCGTCTCTCCCTCGGTGTCTCCTTCTCCCGTCTCTGTCTCTCGCTCTGTGTCTCCTTCTCCCGTCTCTCCCTCTGTGTCTCCTTCTCCCGTCTCTCCCTCTGTGTCTCCTTCTCCCTTCTCTCCCTCTGTGTCTCCTTCTCCCGTCTCTCCCTCTGTGTCTCCTTCTCCCGTCTCCGTCTCTCCCTCTGTGTCTCCTTCTCCCTTCTCTCCCTCTGTGTCTCCTTCTCCCGTCTCTGTCTCTCCCTCTGTGTCTCCTTCTCCCTTCTCTCCCTCTGTGTCTCCTTCTCCCGTCTCTCCCTCTGTGTCTCCTTCTCCCGTCTCTCCCTCTGTGTCTCCTTCTCCCGTCTCTCCCTCTGTGTCTCCTTCTCCCGTCTCTGTCTCTCCTTCTCCCATCTCTGTCTCTGTCTCTGTCTCTGTCTCTGTCTCTCTCTCTCTCTCTCTCTGAAGTCCTCAAGACAGAACAGAAGTTTGAATCAATTCACACACACACACACTCTCTCTCCCTCTCCTATTGACTGATGTGCTGTGGGTGCTAGGTTCAGAGTCTCCATGGTGATGTGGCCAGCGGTGTTCTAACAGGAGCAGATAGAACACACACATGCCCTCCAGTCAACTGAGAGAGGAAGAGAGGGATGGACGGAGGAAGTTGGGAGGGTGGAGAGAGGAGAGAGAGGGAGGGAGGGTGGAGAGAGGGAGGAGAGGACAGAGAGAGAGGGAGGGTGGGGAGATGGAGGAGAGGACAGAGGGACATGAAGGGTGGAGAGAAGGAGGAAGTTGGGAGGGTGGAGAGAGGGAGGAGAGGACGGAGGGAGGGAGGGTGTGGGAGGGATGGATGGATGATGGATGGATGAAAGGACGAAGCAAAGGTGGGAACGATGGAGGAAGTTGGGAGGGTGTAGAGGAGAGAGGAGAGGAGCTGGTAGAAGAATGAGAGGGGAGGAGAGGAGAGGAGAGGAGAGGAGAGGAGAGGAGAGGAGAGGAGAGGCTGGTATAAGGATGAGTGGAGAAAAGGGGTAAAAGGAGAGAAAGTAAATTAATGAATGTGGAAATCTAAGAAGACAAGATTAGTGTCTCTTTCTCTGCACTGAGAGAAGATTCCAGAATACCAATGATTCTCTGTCTCCAGAGCCTTCCCTCTGAGATCTAACTGGGCCAACACACACACACACACACACACACACACACACACACACACACACACACACACACACACACACACACACACACATACTCAAAAACTCACGCTCACACAAACACAGAGAGACACACACACTCCAACACACACACATACACGCACAGAGAGACACACACACTCCAACACACACACACACACACACACGCAAAGAGAAAGAACAGCTAGAGTTTCCTATAAATACCCTTCTCAGAGAGAGGAGAGTGGATTGTCCTTGACTACACTATAAAACCTTGAACAGAGCGATACACTCCGTCACGATGTCTATTAAAATGTGCATCACCACTGGAGAGGGGAGAACTCAGCGGCCTGTGTGTGTGTGTGTGTGTGTGTGTGTGTGTGTGTGTGTGTGTGTGTGTGTGTGTGTGTGTGTTTTAGCTTCAGAAGTCTAGTAATGAATCCAGCTGAGCTGGTCTCAGAGCTGTGAAGATTCAATATGATGAGGAGATTGAATTCAGCGTGGGTTGGTCTCAGAGCTGTGGGTAAACAACGTGATGAGGAGATTGAATTCAGCGTGTGCTGGTCTCAGAGCTGTGGGTAAACAACGTGATGAGGAGATTGAATTCAGCGTGGGCTGGTCTCAGAGCTGTGGGTAAACAACGTGATGAGGAGATTGAATTCAGCGTGGGTTGGTCTCAGAGCTGTGGGTAAACAACGTGATGAGGAGATTGAATTCAGCGTGGGTTGGTCTCAGAGCTGTGGGTAAACAACGTGATGAGGAGATTGAATTCAGCGTGGGCTGGTCTCAGAGCTGTGGGTAAACAACGTGATGAGGAGATTGAATTCAGCGTGGGTTGGTCTCAGAGCTGTGGGTAAACAACGTGATGAGGAGATTGAATTCAGCGTGGGTTGGTCTCAGAGCTGTGGGTAAACAACGTGATGAGGAGATTGACTTCAGCGTGGGTTGGTCTCAGAGCTGTGGGTAAACAACGTGATGAGGAGATTGAATTCAGCGTTGGTTGGTCTCAGAGCTGTGAAGATTCAACGTGATGAGGAGATTGAATTCAGCGTGGGTTGGTCTCAGAGCTGTGGGTAAACAACGTGATGAGGAGATTGAATTCAGCGTGGGCTAGTCTCAGATCTGTGATGACACAAACACGCTTAGATTTACACACTGATAACAAAATTAACCCTGACTGTGTGATAACAGCAACATTAACCCTGTCTGTGTGATAACAGCAACATTAACCCTGTCTGTGTGATAACAGCAACATTAACCCTGACTGTGTGATAACAGCAACATTAACCCTGTCTGTGTGATAACAGCAACATTAACCCTGGCTGTGTGATAACAGCAACATTAACCTTGTCTGTGTGTGTGTCGCCATCAGGAAACCTGTTAGCACCTCACCGGTGCTGTCCAATCACAAAGGCTTAATGAAGTTCTATCCAGGAATGCTTGGCATTTTCTTCGCCCTCTTTGTTACATCCATTACAGAGCCTTGGATCTCTATCAGGTCCCTTAAAGGGATACTGCAGGATTACAGAGCCTTGGATCTCTATCAGGTCCCTTAAAGGGATACTGCAGGATTACAGAGCCTTGGATCTCTATCAGGTCTGTCCCTTAAAGGGATACTGCAGGATTACAGAGTTTTGGATCTCTATCAGGTCCCTTAAAGGGATACTGCAGGATTACAGAGCCTTGGATATATATCAGGTCCCTTAAAGGGATACTGCAGGATTACAGAGCCTTGGATATCTATCAGGTCCCTTAAAGGGATACTGCAGGATTACAGAGCCTTGGATATCTATCAGGTCCCTTAAAGGGATACTGCAGGATTACAGAGCCTTGGATCTCTATCAGGTCCCTTAAAGGGATACTGCAGGATTACAGAGCCTTGGATCTCAATCAGGTCCCTTAAAGGGATACTGCAGGATTACAGTGCCTTGGATCTCTATCAAGTCCCTTAAAGGGATACTGCAGGATTACAGAGCCTTGGATCTCTATCAAGTCCCTTAAAGGGATACTGCAGGATTACAGAGCCTTGGGTCTCTATCAGGTCTGTCCCTTAAAGGGATACTGCAGGACTACAGAGCCTTGGATCTCTATCAGGTCCCTTAAAGGGATACTGCAGGATTACAGAGCCTTGGATCTCTATCAGGTCCCTTAAAGGGATAGTGCAGGATTACAGAGCCTTGGATCTCTATCAGGTCCCTTAAAGGGATACTGCAGGACTACAGAGCCTTGGATCTCTATCAGGTCCCTTAAAGGGATACTGCAGGATTACAGAGCCTTGGATCTCTATCAGGTCTGTCCCTTAAAGGGATACTGCAGGTTTACAGAGCCTTGGATCTCTATCAGGTCCCTTAAAGGGATACTGCAGAATTACAGAGCCTTGGGTCCCTTGAAGGGGTACTGCAGGATTACAGAGCCTTGGATCTCTATCAGGTCCCTTAAAGGGGTACTGCAGGATTACAGAGCCTTGGATCTCTATCAGGTCTGTCCCTTAAAGGGATAGTGCAGGATTTTGGCAATGAAGCCCTTTATCTACTTCCGCAGAATCAGATTAACTAGTGACTAGTGGATACCATTTTTACGTCTCTTTGTCCAGTATGACTGAAGCTAGCGGTCGTTTCAAGAGCCAATGCTAACTAGCATTAGCGCAATGACTGGAGGTCTATGGCAATCTCTATGCATGCTCATTGTCAAAATCTCATAGTAACCCTTTAACAACGAAAAGGCTTGAAGTTGAAATTACTTTCAGAGGCATTGAAAAAAAGGTCTTTCTCCATTCATTCTGTACAGTAGAGATGTACTCCTGTACCCGGCGTAAACTTGACAATTTGAAATGTTATTTTTTTCCGGGGGAGTTTTGTTTTGTTGTTTTGTTGCTTAAATGTCCTTTGACCTGTTAAATCTGCGTGTTTTATTAGTACAGTGGCCTCTATACTAGGCTTATTCCTTTTGAAGTTTTTTAAATGGTAACGGTATTAATAATTGCAGCATTTTGTGTAATATTTCAGCTAGTACCGCGAGGTGGTAGAGGTGTATCTGCTAATATTTCTAGTAAGTATAAAGCATACGTTCAGACCAACGACTCCGACTGTAGTTTCCTGCTGCAGTTCTGAATCCAGGCCCCCCCAAAAAAACACGTGAACCATGACACTGTACTACAGATGCGACAAGCTGCCACTCACACAGGAAAGAACCCAGTCTCTCTAAAGGTGAGGGGCTGAACTCATTCTCTGTGGGGGGCTGAACCCAGTCTCTCTGAGGTGGGGGGCTGAACCCATTCTCTGTGGGGGGCTGAACCCAGTCTCTCTGAGGTGGGTGGGCTGAACTAAGTCTCTCTGAGGTGGGTGGGCTGAACCCAGTCTCTGTGGGGGGCTGAACCCAGTCTCTGTGGGGGGCTGAACCCAGTCTCTGAGGTGAGGGGCTGAACCCAGTCTCTGAGTTGATGGGCTGAACCCAGTCTCTCTGAGGTGGGGGGATGAACCCAGTCTCTGAGGTGAGGGGATGAACCCAGTCTCTGAGGTGAGGGGCTGAACCCAGTCTCTCTGAGGTGAGGGGCTGAACCCAGTCTCTCTGAGGTGGGTGGGCTGAACCCAGTCTCTCTGAGGTGGGGGGATGAACCCAGTCTCTCTGAGGTGGGGGGCTGAACCCAGTCTCTGAGGTCAGAGCTGAACCCAGTCTCTGAGGTGATGGGCTGAACCCAGTCTCTCTGAGGTGAGGTGCTGAACCCAGTCTCTGTGGGGGACTGAACCCAGTCTCTGTGGGGAGCTGAACCCAGTCTCCCTGAGGTGGAAGCTGAACCCAGTCTCTCTGAGGTGGAAGCTGAACCCAGTCTCCCTGAGGGGGGATGAACCCAGTCTCCCTGAGGGGGGATGAACCCAGTCTCTCTGAGGGGGGATGAACCCAGTCACTCTGAGGTGATGGGCTGAACCCAGTCTCCCTGAGGGGGGATGAACCCAGTCTCTCTGAGGGGAGCTGAACCCAGTCTCTGAGGTGGGGGGCTGAACCCAGTCACTCTGAGGTGAGGGGCTGAACCCAGTCTCTCTGAGGGGGGATTAACCCAGTCTCTCTGAGGGGAGCTGAACCCAGTCTCTCTGAGGGGAGCTGAACCCAGTCTCTGAGGTGAGGGGCTGAACCCAGTTTCTGAGGTGGGGGGCTGAACCCAGTCACTCTGAGGTGAGGGGCTGAACCCAGTCTCCCTGAGGTGAGGGGATGAACCCAGTCACTCTAAAGTGAGGGGCTGAACCCAGTCTCTCTGAGGGGGGATTAACCCAGTCTCTCTGAGGGGAGCTGAACCCAGTCTCTCTGAGGGGAGCTGAACCCAGTCTCTGAGGTGAGGGGCTGAACCCAGTTTCTGAGGTGGGGGGCTGAACCCAGTCTCTCTGAGGGGGGAATGAACCTAGTCTCTCTGAGGGGAGCTGAACCCAGTCTCTGAGGTGGGGGGGCTGAACCCAGTCACTCTGAGGTGAGGGGCTGAACCCAGTCTCTCTGAGGGGGCATTAACCCAGTCTCTCTGAGGGGAGCTGAACCCAGTCTATCTGAGGTGGGAGCTGAACCCAGTCTATGCGTTGGGGAGCTGAACCCAGTCTCTCTCTGAGGTGGGGAGCTGAGCCCAGTCTCTCTCTGAGGGGGGAGCTGAACCCAGTCTCTCTCTGAGGGGGGAGCTGAACCCAGTCTCTCTCTGAGGGGGGAGCTGAACCCAGTCTCTCTGAGGGGGGATAAACCCAGTCTCTGAGGTGGGGGGCTGAACCCAGTCACTCTGAGGTGAGGGGCTGAACCCAGTCTCTCTGAGGGGGGATTAACCCAGTCTCTCTGAGGGGAGCTGAACCCAGTCTCTCTGAGGGGAGCTGAACCCAGTCTCTGAGGTGAGGGGCTGAACCCAGTTTCTGAGGTGGGGGGCTGAACGCCGTCACTCTGAGGTGAGGGGCTGAACCCAGTCTCCCTGAGGGGGGATGAACCCAGTCTCTCTGAGGGGAGCTGAACCCAGTCTCTGAGGTGAGGGGCTTAACCCAGTCTCTCTGAGGGGGGAGCTGAACCCAGTCACTCTGAGGTGGGAGCTGAAACCAGTCACTCTGAGGTGAGGGGCTGAACCCAGTCACTCTGAGGTGAGGGGATGAACCCAGTCACTCTAAAGTGAGGGGATGAACCCAGTCTCTCTGAGGGGAGCTAAACCCAGTCTCTCTGAGGTGGGAGCTGAACCCAGTTTCTGAGGTGAGGGGCTGAACCCAGTCTCTCTGAGGTGGGAGCTGAACCCAGTCTCCGAGGTGAGGGGCTGAACCCAGTCTCTCTGAGGTGAGGTGCTGAACCCAGTCTCTGAGATGGGTGGGCTGAACCCAGTCTCTGTGGGGGGCTAAGCCCAGTCTCTTTGCGGGGCTGAACCCAGTCTCTCTGAGGGGGGAGCTGAACCCAGTCTCTGTGGGGGGCTGAACCCAGTCTCCCTGAGGTGGGAGCTGAACCAAGTCACTCTGAGGTGGGAGCTGAACCCAGTCACTCTGAGGTGAGGGGCTGAACCCAGTCACTCTGAGGTGAGGGGCTGAACCCAGTCTCTCTGAAGGGGGAATGAACCTAGTCACTCTGAGGGGAGCTGAACCCAGTCTCTGAGGTGGGGGGGCTGAACCCAGTCACTCTGAGGTGAGGGGCTGAACCCAATCTCTCTGAGGGGGCATTAACCCAGTCTCTCTGAGGGGAGCTGAACCCAGTCTATCTGAGGTGGGAGCTGAACCCAGTCTATGCGGTGGGGAGCTGAACCCAGTCTCTCTCTGAGGTGGGGAGCTGAGCCCAGTCTCTCTCTGAGGGGGGAGCTGAACCCAGTCTCTCTCTGATGGGGGAGCTGAACCCAGTCTCTCTCTGAGGGGGGAGCTGAACCCAGTCTCTCTGAGGGGGGATAAACCCAGTCTCTGAGGTGGGGGGCTGAACCCAGTCACTCTGAGGTGAGGGGCTGAACCCAGTCTCTCTGAGGGGGGATTAACCCAGTCTCTCTGAGGGGAGCTGAACCCAGTCTCTCTGAGGGGAGCTGAACCCAGTCTCTGAGGTGAGGGGCTGAACCCAGTTTCTGAGGTGGGGGGCTGAACCCAGTCACTCTGAGGTGAGGGGCTGAACCCAGTCTCCCTGAGGGGGGATGAACCCAGTCTCTCTGAGGGGAGCTGAACCCAGTCTCTGAGGTGAGGGGCTTAACCCAGTCTCTCTGAGGGGGGAGCTGAACCCAGTCACTCTGAGGTGGGAGCTGAAACCAGTCACTCTGAGGTGAGGGGCTGAACCCAGTCACTCTGAGGTGAGGGGATGAACCCAGTCACTCTAAAGTGAGGGGATGAACCCAGTCTCTCTGAGGTGGGAGCTGAACCCAGTTTCTGAGGTGAGGGGCTGAACCCAGTCTCTCTGAGGTGGGAGGTGAACCCAGTCTCCGAGGTGAGGGGCTGAACCCAGTCTCTCTGAGGTGAGGTGCTGAACCCAGTCTCTGAGATGGGTGGGCTGAACCCAGTCTCTGTGGGGGGCTAAGCCCAGTCTCTTTGCGGGGCTGAACCCAGTCTCTCTGAGGGGGGAGCTGAACCCAGTCTCTGTGGGGGGCTGAACCCAGTCTCCCTGAGGTGGGAGCTGAACCAAGTCACTCTGAGGTGGGAGCTGAACCCAGTCACTCTGAGGTGAGGGGCTGAACCCAGTCACTCTGAGGTGAGGGGCTGAACCCAGTCTCTCTGAGGGGGGAATGAACCTAGTCTCTCTGAGGGGAGCTGAACCCAGTCTCTGAGGTGGGGGGGCTGAACCCAGTCACTCTGAGGTGAGGGGCTGAACCCAGTCTCTCTGAGGGGGCATTAACCCAGTCTCTCTGAGGGGAGCTGAGCCCAGTCTCTCTGATGGGGAGCTGAACCCAGTCTCTCTCTGAGGTGGGGAGCTGAACCCAGTCTCTCTCTGAGGTGGGGAGCTGAGCCCAGTCTCTCGCTGAGGTGGGGGGCTGAGCACAGTCTCTCTCTGAGGGGGAGCTGAACCCAGTCACTCTGAGGGGGGGGGGGGGGAGCTGAGCCCAGTCTCTCTGAGTGGGGAGCTGAGCCCAGTCTCTCTGAGTGGGGAGCTGAGCCCAGTCTCTCTGAGTGGGGAGCTAAGCCCAGTCTCTCTGATGGGGGAGCTGAACCCAGTCTCTCTCTGAGGTGGGGAGCTGAACCCAGTCTCTCTCTGAGGTGGGGAGCTGAACCCAGTCTCTCTCTGAGGTGGGGAGCTGAGCACAGTCTCTCTCTGAGGTGGGGGGCTGAGCACAGTCTCTCTCTGAGGGGGAGCTGAACCCAGTCACTCTGAGGGGGGGGGGGGAGCTGAGCCCAGTCTCTCTGAGTGGGGAGCTGAGCCCAGTCTCTCTGAGTGGGGAGCTGAGCCCAGTCTCTCTGAGTGGGGAGCTAAGCCCAGTCTCTCTGATGGGGGAGCTGAACCCAGTCTCTCTCTGAGGTGGGGAGCTGAACCCAGTCTCTCTCTGAGGTGGGGAGCTGAGCGAAGTCTCTCCGAGGGGGGGGGGGGGGCTGAGCACAGTCTCTCTCTGAGGGGGAGCTGAACCCAGTCACTCTGAGGGGGGGGGGGGAGCTGAGCCCAGTCTCTCTGAGTGGGGAGCTGAGCCCAGTCTCTCTGAGTGGGGAGCTGAGCCCAGTCTCTCTGAGTGGGGAGCTGAGCCCAGTCTCTCTGATGGGGGAGCTAAGCCCAGTCTCTCTGATGGGGGAGCTGAACCCAGTCTCTCTCTGAGGTGGGGAGCTGAACCCAGTCTCTCTCTGAGGTGGGGAGCTGAACCCAGTCTCTCTCTGAGGTGGGGAGCTGAGCCCAGTCTCTCTCTGAGGGGGAGCTGAACCCAGTCACTCTGAGGGGGGGGGGGGGGGGAGCTGAACCCAGTCTCTCTGAGGTGGGGAGCTGAGCCCAGTCTCTCTGAGTGGGGAGCTGAGCCCAGTCTCTCTGAGTGGTGAGCTGAGCCCAGTCTCTCTGAGTGGGGAGCTGAGCCCAGTCTCTCTGAGTGGGGAGCTGAGCCCAGTCTCTCTGAGTGGGGGGGCTAAGCCCAGTCTCTCTGAGTGGGGGGGCTGAGCCCAGTCTCTCTGAGGTGGGGAGCTGATCCCAGTCTCTCTATGAGGTTGGGAGCTGAGCCCAGTCTCTCTGAGTGGGGGGGCTGAACCCAGTCTCTCTGAGTGGGGAGCTGAGCCCAGTCTCTCTGAGTGGGGAGCTGAGCCCAGTCTCTCTGAGTGGGGAGCTGAGCCCAGTCTCTCTGAGTGTGGGGGCTGAACCCAGTCTCTCTCTGAGCGTGTGTGTGCGCGTGTGTGTTTGTATGTGTATGTGGTGCGTGTGTGTCAGGGGCTCAGCTCTGAACGGTCTCAGAGAGAATGTCTCCTGCACAGGAGATGAAAAGGCAAACCGGTTAAGGCGGTTGACGTCAGGGAGGAAGTAGTGACCCGGTAATACGTTAACCCCCCCGGAGTCATGGAGTCTTTCACCAGACAAATAACCTGAGAGGTCCACAAGCAGGTACAACGCCTGGTGTCTTCAGAGGCAAAACGTCTGTCGGATTACCACTGCTCCGATCCAGCTCAACCTTCCCCGTCAGATTATAGCCAGTTATGTACAGTATAAACCACAGTAATCTGTCACTTGATGTACGACAGGGAACGATGGGAATGTCACACAGCCATCAGTGTCTTATAGATAACAGAATGCATTTCTTCCAACCAGTACCATCCCGACATCGAAGGAGAGAGGGATTTGTTTTGTTATTTATTGTTTTTATATTAAAAGAGAAACCGATTTAAAAGCACAAATAGATCCCCAATAAAGAAGATAAGGCTGGCTGTCTATTCACAACATTCTCAACAAAAGAAACAGTAGGAGCCGAGCTCTGTAACGTAACAGATATCTGGTCGACACAGATCTTTATTTCGAAAAGAGTTAAAAAAAGAGTGACAACAATGTGCAACGTTCCAATTGGCTGCCAACGTTCTGAACTTAGTTCCTTTTTCATGTCTTTATTTTAGTTGTTCAGGGCGTGAGTTGGGGTGGGCATTCTATGTTGTCGTTCTATGTTTTGTTCTGTTGTTATATTTCTATGTGTTTGGCCTAGTATGGTTCTCAATCAGAGGCAGGTGTCAGTCGTTGTCTCTGATTGGGGAGCCATATTTAGGTTAGCCTGTTTTCGATTGTGTTTTGTGGGTGGTTGTATCCTGGGGTTAGTGTTTTCACCATACGGGGACTGTTTCGGTTGTTCATTTGTTATGTTGTTCAGTGTTCTGTTGATTTATGAAATATATCATTATGGACACTTACCACGCTGTACATTGGTCTGATCCTTGCTACTCCTCCTCTGAAGAAGAGGAATTCCGTTACATCTTGTCAGTAATTCAATGTAAAATGAGATTTAAAAAACAACAACAAATTTATCCTTGTTCAGTTTCTAGTCTCAAAATTTAAATATAAAATATATGGAATATATCAGATGATTATCCTGCTGTACTCTCTGTGGTCCACCACCATCACTGTGGCCTTCAAAAGGGGCTCATCCTGAAACACACATTACATCACTTTTTAACCTTCCTGAAACACACACTAAATCACTTTTTAACCTTCCTGAGACACACACTAAATCACTTTTTAACCATCCTGAAACACACATTACATCACTTTTTAACCATCCTGAAACACACATTACATCACTTTTTAACCTTCCTGAGATACACACTAAATCACTTTTTAACCTTCCTGAGACACACACTAAATCACTTTTTAACCTTCCTGAAAAACACACATTATATCACTTTTAACCATTGGTTGGTTATAACTGGGGAAGGGTGTTAAAACCTACAGGAGTCTATTAGAACACTAGACCAATGGGAGTCTATTAGAACACTAGACCAATGGGAGTCTCTATTAGAACAGTAGTCTAGTAGTGGACAGGTCTGTAGTGGACAGGTCTGGAAGAGACAACTCTCTATCACCTTGTTACAGTATTTAGTGGGACAGGTCTGTTGACTGTTGGTTGAGCTCTGCTTGTATAAGAAGCTTTCGTTAATTAAACTAACAAGGATTAGACGGCCAATTATCAACACGGTGGCTAATTAAGAGAAATGAATTCATCGCTGGCTTTGTTTGGTCCTATTCCCCAAGTGCTGACCACATAATGGGTGTGTGTTCTATGTGTGTGGGTGTGTTCTGCGTGTGTGTTCTGTGTGTTCTGTGTGTGTTGTGTGTTCTGTGTGTTTTGTGAGTGTGTGTGAGTGTGTGTGTGTGTGTGTGTGTGTGTTTTGTGTGTTCTGTGTGCTTTGTGTGTGTGTGTGTGTGTGTGTGTGTGTGTGTGTGTGTGTTATGTGTGTGTGTGTTATGTGTGTGTGTTGTATGTGTGTGTGTGTGTGTGTGTGTGTGTGTGTGTGTGTGTGTGTGTGTGTGTGTGTGTGTGTGTGTGTGTGTGAGAGAGACAACTCTCTATCACCTTGTTACAGTCTGTAGTGGGACAGGTCTGTAGTGGACAGGTCTGTAGTTGACAGGTCTGTAGTGGGACAGGTCTGGAAGAGACAACTCTCTATCACCTTGTTACAGTCTGTAGTGGACAGGTCTGTAGTGGGACAGGTCTGTAGTGGGACAGGTCTGTAGTGGACAGGTCTGTAGTGGACAGGTCTGGAAGAGACAACTCTCTATCACCTTGTTACAGTATTTAGTGGGACAGGTCTGTAGTGAACAGGTCTATAGTGGACAGGTCTGGAAGAGACAACTCTCTATGACCTTGTTACAGTATTTAGTGGGACAGGTCTGTAGTGGACAGGTCTATAGTGGACAGGTCTATAGTGGGACAGGTCTGGAAGAGACAACTCTCTATCACCTTGTTACAGTCTGTAGTGGGACAGGTCTGTAGTTTCGCAGGTCTGTAGTGGGACAGGTCTGGAAGAGACAACTCTCTATCACCTTGTTACAGTCTGTAGTGGGACAGGTCTGTAGTGGACAGGTCTGTAGTGGGACAGGTTTGGAAGAGACAACTCTCTATCACCTTGTTACAGTCTGTAGTGGGACAGGTCTATAATGGGACAAGTCTGTAGTGGGACAGGTCTGTAGTGGGACAGGTCTGGAAGAGACAACTCAATCACTTTGTTACAGTCTGTAGTGGGACAGGTCTGTAGTGGGACAGGTCTGGAAGAGACAACTCTATCACCTTGTTACAGTCTTTAGTCGGACAGGTCTGGAGTGGGACAGCTCTGGAAGAGACAACTCTCTATCACCTTGTTACAGTCTTTAGTGGGACAGGTCTGTAGTGGACAGGTCTGTAGTGGGACAGGTCTGTAGTGGGACAGGTCTGGAAGAGACAACTCTATCACCTTCTTGTTACAGTCTGTAGTGGGACAGGTCTGGAGTGGGACAGGTCTGGAAGAGACAACTCTATCACCTTCTTGTTACAGTCTGTAGTGGGACAGGTCTGTAGTGGAAAGGTCTGTAGTGGGACAGGTAAGTAGTGGGACAGGTCTGGAATAGACAATTCTCTATCACCTTGTTACAGTCCGTAGTAGGACAGATCTGTAGTGGAAAGGTCTGTAGTGGGACAGGTATGTACTGGGACAGGTCTGTAGTGGGACAGGTCTGTAGTGGACAGGTCTGGAAGAGACAACTCTCTATCACCTTGTTACAGTCTATAGTGGGACAGGTCTGGAAGAGACAACTCTCTATCACCTTGTTACAGTCTGTAGTGGGACAGATCTGTAGTGGGAGAGGTCTGTAGTGGGACAGGCCTCTTAGAGACAACTCTCTATCACCTTGTTACAGTCTGTAGTGGGACAGGCCTCTTAGAGACAACTCTCTATCACCTTGTTACAGTCTGTAGTGGGACTGGTCTGTAGTGGGACAGGTTTGTAGTGGGACAGGCCTCTTAGAGACAACTCTCCTAACTAATAAACATCACTGTAGCCACACAGCTGAAATACTCTGCATGTAGAGAGGTGGGGGGGGGGGGGGGAGAAAATGGTGGCAATTGAGAAAAGGGAGAAAGAGGAGAGCTCAACAACCTTTGACCTCTGACCCCTGCAGGCTACAACGACTCAGACCCTAATCATCTTTCCCAGCATGTATCCTAAATGGCCCCTTTAAATAACCCTAATCTCCGCTTGGGCTCTGGTCAAAAAGCAGTGCATTATGTAAGGAATAGGGTGTCAATTATGACATCCCTTCTCCCTCCCAGAACCCTAAAGAGACAGTTAACGAGGATGTCTAATTAGTGACATTCCTCACAGCATTCCCACCACCTCAAACCAAGCTGCCCACCGCGTTCTGCCTTCCAGGAGTCATCAAGCAACCAGAAGTCTGATTCAGAGTGGCAGAATGTCAAAATCTCAGAACAGTAGAGTTTGGAACGTCAAAATGGTAGAGGTCAAAATGACAGAATGGTAGAACAGTGAATGACAGAATAGTAGAACAATGAATGACAGAATGCTAGAACAATGAATGACAGAATGGTAGAGGTTGGAATGACAGAATGGTGGAACAGTGAATGACAGAATGGAATAACAATGCATGACAGAATGGTAGAGGTCGGAATGACAGAATGGTAGAACAGTGAATGACAGAATGGTAGAGGTCAGAATGACAGAATGGTGGAACAGTGAATGACAGAATGGTAAATAGTGAATGACAGAATGGTGGAAAAGTGAATGACAGAATGGTGGAACAGTGAATGACAGAATGGTAAATAGTGAATGACAGAATGGTGGAAAAGTGAATGACATAATGGTGGAACAGTGAATGACAGAATGGTGGAAAAGTGAATGACAGAATGGTGGAACAATGAATGACAGAATGGTGGAGGTCGGAATGACAGAATGGTGAAACAGTGAATGACAGAATGGTTTAACAATGAATGACAGAATGGTAGAGGTCGGAATGACAGAATGGTGGAACAGTGAATGACAGAACTGAAGAGGTTGGAATGACAGAATGGTAGAACAGGGAATGACAGAATGGTAGAACAGGGAATGACAGAATGGTAGAACAGTGAATGACAGAATGGTAGACGTTGGAATGACAGAATGGTAGAACAGGGAATGACAGAATGGTAGAACAGTGAAGGACAGAATGGTAGAACAGTGAATGACAGAATGGTAGAACAGGGAATGACAGACTGGTAGAACGGGGAATGACAGAATGGTAGAACAGGGAATGAAATAATGGTAAAACAGGGAATGACAGAATGGTTGGAAGAATGGCAGAATGGCTTGATTACAGAATATGTTCTGATCTGTAAATGTGTGTGTGTGTGTGTGTGCGTGCATGTGTGTGTGTGTGAGGGGGGGGGGGGGGGGGGGGTTGTGTAAGACTATCGTACAGACAGTCAAGGTAAGGTAAGGAAACTATTAATAACAGATAGCTTTGAGTCCCTCTCCTCGATCTCTCATCAATCTCCACAGCTCCCTCTTTCTCCCTCCCTCCCTTCTCTTTCTCTCCCTCCTTCCTCTCAGTCCTTATCTTTTTCTAGAGTCCATAGTACCTTCCCCTTCTCTAGTCCACAGTACCTTCCCCTTTTCTCCTTCTGTAGTCCACAGTACCTTCCCCTTCTCTCCTTCTGTAGTCCACTGTACCTTTCCCTTCTCCTATAGTCCACAGTACCTTCCTCTTCTCTCCTTCTGTAGTACACAGTACCTTCCCCTTTTCTCCTTCTGTAGTCCACAGTACCTTCCCCTTCTCTCCTTCTGTAGTCCACAGTGCCTTCCTCTTCTCCTATAGTCCACAGTACCTTCCTCTTCTCTCCTTCTGTAGTCCACAGTACCTTCCTCTTCTCTCCTTCTGTAGTCCACAGTACCTTCCTCTTCTCTCCTTCTGTAGTCCACAGTACCTTCCCCTTCTCTCCTTCTGTAGTCCACAGTACCTTCCCCTTCTCTCCTTCTGTAGTCCACAGTACCTTCCCCTATTCTCCATCCTTCCTCTCTGTCCTTTCTCCTTCTGAGAGAAGGACAGAGAGATAAACACACAAACACACACAAACGGGATAGTTTTATTCAGAAAATGCAATGTGCCACTTAGTGTCAGGTATAGGGGTTAGAGTGAAGGTTAGTGTTAGGTATAGGGGTTAGGGTGAAGGTTTGTGTTAGGGTTAGGGGTTAGGGTGAAGGTTAGGGTTAGGGTTAGGGGTTAGGGTGAAGGTTAGGGGTTAGGGTGAAGGTTAGTGTTATTTTTAGGGGTTTGGGTGAAGGTTAGTGTTAGGTTTAAGGGTTAGGGTGAAGTTTAGTGTTAGGTATAGGGGTTAGAGTGAAGGTTAGTGTTAGGTATAGGGGTTAGGGTGAAGGTTTGTGTTAGGATGAAGGTTAGTGTTAGGTTTAGGGGTTAGGGTGAAGGTTAGTGTTAGTGTTAGGTATAGGGGTTAGGGTGAAGGTTAGTGTTAGGGTGAAGGTTAGTGTTAGGTTTAGGGGTTAGGGTGAAGGTTAGTGTTAGAGTGAAGGTTAGTGTTAGGTTTAGGGGTTAGGGTGAGGTTAGTGTTAGGGTGAAGGTTAGTGTTAGGGTGAAGATCCGTGTTAGGTTTAGGGGTTAGGGTGAAGGTTAGTATTAGGGTGAAGGTTAGTGTTAGGTTTAGGGGTTAGGGTGAAGGTTAGTATTAGGGTGAAGGTTAGTGTTAGGTTTAGGGGTTAGGGAAAATAGTATTTTGAATGGGACTGAATTGTGTGTCTGAGATGAACATCCTCCTCAACCCTGTACACTGACACAGGAGGGGAGGAATGTGAAAGAGTGGGGGGAGGACTGGGTTAAAAGACAGAATGAGAGGCAAGAGAATGATGTGAGTTGACGGAAAAAGAGAGAGTGAGCGAGGGAGGGAGAATAAGGAGAGAGCGATAGAGAGAGGGAGGAGAGGAAGGACAGAGAGAGAGAGAGAGGGAGAGACAGTGCGTCAGAAATCAGCTCAATGTAATTGAAGAATCCATAGACTCTAACCACTTCTGGGAAAATTGAAAAACACTAAACAAACAACAACACGAAGAATTATCTATCCAAAATGGAGATGTATGGGTAAACCACTTCTCCAATCTTTTTGGCTCAATAACAAAGAATAAAGAGCAAAAACATATACATGATCAAATACAAATCTTAGAATCAACTATTAAAGACGACCAGAACCCACTGGATTCCCAAATTACCTTGAATGAGTTACAGGACAAAGTAAAAACCCTCCAACCCAAAAAGGCCTATGGTGTTGATGGTATCCTTAATGAAATGATCAAATATATAGACCACAAATTCCAATTGGCTATACTAAAACTCTTTAACATCATCCTTAGCTCTGGCATCTTCCCCAATATTTGGAACCAAGGACTGATCACCCCAATCCACAAAAGTGGAGACAAGTTTGACCCCAATAACTACCGTGGAATATGCGTCAACAGGAACCTTGGGAAAATCCTCTGCATTATCATTAACAGCAGACTTGTACATTTCCTGAATGAAAACAATGTACTGAGCAAATGTCAAATTGGCTTTTTAGCAAATTACCGTAGGACAGTACATGTATTCACCCTGCACACCCTTATTGACAACCAAACAAAACAAAGGCAAAGTCTTCTCATGCTTTGTTGATTTCAAAAAAGCCTTTGACTCAATTTGGCATGAGGGTCTGCTATACAAATTGGTGGAAAGTGGTGTTGGGGGTAGAACATATGACATTATAAAATCCATGTACACAAACAACAAGTGTGTGGTTAAAATTGGCAAAAAACACACACATTTCTTCACACAGGGTTCGTGGGGTGAGACAGGGATGCAGCTTAAGCCCCACCCTCTTCAACATGTATATCAACGAATTGCCGCGGGCACTAGAAAAGTCTGCAGCACCCGGCCTCACCCTACTAGAATCTGAAGTCAAATGTCTACTGTTTGCTGATGATCTGGTGCTTCTGTCACCAACCAAGGAGGGCCTACAGCAGCACCTAGATCTTATGCACAGATTCTGTCAGACCTGGGCCCTGACAGTAAATCTCAGTAATTCAAAATAATGGTGTTCCAAAAAAGGTCCAGTCACCAGGACCACAAATACAAATTCCATCTAGACACTGTTGCCCTAGAGCACACAAAAAACTATACATACCTTGGCCTAAACATCAACGCTACAGGTAACTTCCACAAAGCTGTGAACGATCTGAGAGACAAGGCAAGAAGGGCATTCTATGCCATCAAAAGAAACATAAATTTCAACATACCAATTAGGATTTGGCTAAAAATACTTGAATCAGTCATAGAGCCCATTGCCCTTTATGGTTGTGAGGTCTGGGGTCCGCTCACCAACCAAGACTTCACAAAATGAGACAAACACCAAATTGAGACTCCACACGCAGAAATCTGCAAAAAATATCCTCAGTGTACAACGTAGAACACCAAATAATGCATGCAGAGCAGAATTAGGCCGATACCCACTAATTATCAAAATCCAGAAGAGAGACGTTAAATTCTATAACCACCTAAAAGGAAGCGATTCCCAAACCTTCCATAACAAAGCCATCACCTACAGAGAGATGAACCTGGAGAAGAGTCCCCTAAGCAAGCTGGCCATGGGGCTCTGTTCACAAACACAAACACACCCTACAGAGCCCCAGGACAGCAGCACAATTAGAACCAACCAAATCATGAGAAAACAAAAAGATAATTACTTGACACATTGGAAAGAATTAACAAACAAACAGAGCAAACTAGAATGCTATTTGGCCCTAAACAGAGAGTACACAGCAGCAGAATACCTGACCACTGTGACTGACCCAAAATTAAGGAAAGCTTTGACTATGTACAGACTCAGTGAGCATAGCCTTGCTATTGAGAAAGGCCGCCGTAGGCAGACATGGCTCTCAAGAGAAGACAGGCTATGTGCTCACTGCCCACAAAATGAGGTGGAAACTGAGATGCACTTCCTAACCTCCTGCCCAATGTATGACCATATTAGAGAGACATATTTCCCTCAGATTACACAGATCCACAAAGAATTCGAAAAGAAATCCAATTTTGATAAATTCCCATATCTACTGGGTGAAATTCCACAGTGTGCATCACAGCAGCACGATTTGTGACCTGTTGCCACGAGAAAAGGGCAACCAGTGAAGAACAAACACCATTGTAAATACAACCCATATTTATGCTTATTTATTTTATCTTGTGTCCTTTAACCATTTGTACATTGTTAAAACACTGTATATATATATACATATATAATATGACATTTGTAATGTCTTTATTGTTTTGAAACTTCTGTATGTGTAATGTTTACTGTTAATTTTTATTGTTTATTTCACTTTTGTACGTTATCTACCTCACTTGCTTTGGCAATGTTAACACATGTTTCCCATGGTTTTTTTTTCTTTTCAAGTTTTTATTCCTCATTGCCTTTTCTCTTGACGTGGTTTTATTCTTTCTCCGCTTCAATTTCTTCTCTCTTGTTTTCACTCTCCTCCATCCTTCCATCCCTCCGTCCCTGTAGGAGTTCCCTGGGCTCTTCCTCTGTGTCAGCCACGTAAATATAACTTTTTTTATTAGAAACTAAAAATAATTAAACATCGCTTCTTCTTTTATACTAATTTAATTAAATTAATTCAATCTTTTCAAGTTTCAATTTTTTTTGGGGGGGGGGGGAGTGACACAGCATCATGGTATTCATAGTTGCTGAGGATATATTTACCCGGCACCAATATGATGAAACAGTCAGAGGTCACCAATCACAACATAGCATTCAGCGTGTAACGTAACCAGAAAGATGTGTCAGCATCAAGTAATTAATCTCTGTAGTGACGCAATGCAGTGCCTTAGACCGTTGCACCACTTGGGAGGTCTGAAAAGTGTAGCGCGTAGAAATCATCTGTCCTTGGTTTTAACTATCGAGTTCCAAACTGCCTCTGGAAGCAACGTTAGCACAAGAACAGTTCATCGGGAGCTTCATGAAATGAGTTTCCATGGCCGAGCAGCCGCACACAAGCCTAAGATCACCATGCGCAATGCCAAGTGTCGGCTGGAGTGGTGTAAAGCTCGCCGCCATTGGACTCTGGAGCACCTTTTCTGGAGTGATGAATCACACTTTCTTATCTGGCAGTCCGACGGACGAATCCATGTTTGGAGAACTCTACCCGCCCCAATGCATAGTGCAAACTGTAAAGTTTGGTGGAGGAGGAATAATAGTCTGTGGCTGTTTTTCATGGTTCAGGCCCCTTAGTTCCAGTGAAGGAAAATCTTAACGCTACAGTATACAATAGCATTTTAGACGATTCTGTGCTTCCAACTTTGTGGCAACATTTTGGGGAAGGCCCTTTCCTGTTTCACCCATAATGCCACGGTGCACAAAGCGAGGTCCATGCAGAACTGGTTTGTCAAAATCTGTGTGGAAGAATTTGACCTGCCTGCACAGAGCCCTGACCTCAACCCCATTGAACACCTTTGGGATGAATTGGAAAGCCTACTGTAAGCCAGGCCTAATCTCCCAACATCAGTGCCCAAACCTCACTAATGCTTTTGTGGATGAATAGAAGCAAGTCCCCGCAGCAATGTTCCAATATCTAATGGAAAGCCTTCCCAGAAAAATCAAGGCTGTTATGGAAGCAATAGGGGGGGATCAACTCCATATCAATCCCAATGATTTTGGAATGAGATTTTGCGACAAGCAGGTGTCCGCATACTTTTGATAATGTAATATCGGGCCCTCTTTCTGGGACTCACCCACAAACAGAACCAAGCCTGGCCTACTGAGAAGTGACGGACTTCATCCTAGCTGGAGAGGTGCTCTCATCTTATCCATAAAAATAGACATGGCTTTAACTCCTCTAGAAATACAAAACCTAGACATACAAACATAGAATGCCCACCCACATCACGGCAAACAAAAAATAGAAACATACAAAGCAATCTATGGTCAGGGCGTGACAACATTGGAGTACAACAATCTGTTAACCACCTAACCGAGAATCTAAACAGAACCTTGGGTACTAGACGCAGTCGAAACCGCTAAAAACTACATTAATTTGTCACAAGAAACTGCCTCCCTGAAAATACCAGAGTCCCGAAGGAAGATTCCAGAATATTTGAACGGAAATGACGCTCCACCAAACTGGCTAGCTAGCTTGTAAATACGGTACTGTGCAATATTGACGATCCCTCATTGCTGCTCATTTAGCCTACTTTTCCAATTTGATTGAATAAATAAGAATGAAAACAATCCAAAATGTATTTTTGACACCGTCTCAAAGCTAACTAAAAAAAGCACTATTTCCCCAAATGAGGGAATTCACTTCAACAGTGGTGAATTCATAAACTTCTTAGACGAAAATATTATGATCATTAGAAAACTTTATTTATTTTATCACCCATAGCTTTTGTCCATCTTCGTAACACTGCAAAACATCTGAAACTTTCTATCCAAAAATTATGCAGAAAAATGTATCCATGCTTTTGTCACTTCTAGGTTAGACTACCGCAATGCTCTACTTTCAGGCTACCTGGATAAAGCACTAAATAAACTTCAGTGCTAAGCTAAGCTGCTAGAATCTTGATGAGAACCAATGATATTAGGGAATACACCTTGACCTCTGACCTTCTGATTCTTTAAAAAGATAATATTTAAAATAATAATAATAATAATAATATATTACTCCAGTGCTAAATACGGCTGCTAGAATCCTGACTAGAACCAAAACATTTGATCATATTACTCCAGTGCTAGCCTCCCTACACTGGCTTCCTGTTGAGGCAAGGGCTGATTTCAAGGTTTTACTGCTAACCTACAAAGCAATACATGGGCTTGCTCCTACCTATCTCTCTGATTTGGTCCTGCCGTACATACCTACACGTACACTACGGTCACAAGACGCAGGCCTCCTAATTGTCCCTAGAATTTCTCAGCAAACAGCTGGAGGCAGGGCTTTCTCCTATAGAGCTCCATTTTTATGGAATGGTCTGCCTACCCATGTGAGAGACACAGACTCGGTCTCAACCTTTAATTCTTTATTGAAGACTCATCTCTTCAGTTGGTCATACACTATGATGTAGTGTATTCTGGCCCAGTGGTGCGAAGGTGAATGGCAAGGCAATAGACTGGGACAATAAATACTCCCTTTCCGACTAACAAACCACCCTATCTCTATCTCTTCCTGGTCGGCTCTCCTCTCTTCACTGGGATTCTCTACCTCTGACAACTGCTGACATGAAAAGGGCTTCATATTTTATTGTAATGACATATTTTTTGAGAGAGGGAGAGAGATTGAGGAGAGTGAGACAAAGAGACAAGAAAGAGAGAGATCAAGAAAGAGAGAGACAGACAGAGAGAGAAACGGAGAGAGAGAGAGAGAGAGAGAGAGATGGAGGGAGGTAGGGAGAAAAAAGAGAGATTGAGGGATGATTGAGGTAAATGGGAGACACAAGCAGAGCGTGTTGAGGACATATCTAATGATCCCTGAACAACAATGTAATTACAACACATCAATAGCAAGCCTCCCTGTGTGTGTGTGTGTGTGTGTGTGTGTGTGTGTGTGTGTGTGTGTGTGTGTGTGTGTGTGTGTGTGTGCATGTGACAGAGAGATAGAGTCTGTGTGTGAGCTTCAATTACATTTCAATCAAATGTATTTATAAAGCCCTTCGTACATCAGCTGATATATCAAAGTGCTGTACAGAAACCCAGCCTAAAACCCCAAACAGCAAGCAATGCAGGTGTTGAAGCACGGTGGCTAGGAAAAACTCCCAAGAAAGGCCAGAACCTAGGAAGAAACCTAGAGAGGAACCAGGCTATGAGGGTTGGCCAGTCGCCTACTAGCTGCCACCGATTCCCTTTTCTGTTTCATTTAGTCTGATTAGTTTCGTGTTTAGGTTTTTGTTTCCAAACTGTTTCGTCCTGTTTGTTGGACTGGGTCTTTATGCGCTCTTGTGTGTGTGGCGTTTTTTGGAAATAAAAGATTCACATCTTTGAACTACCTACTGCTCTCTCCTCCACCCTCTAGAAGCCGGTACATCTCTTCTGGCTGTGCCGGGTGGAGATTACAACAGAACATGGCCAAGATGTTCAAATGTTCATAGATGACCAGCAGGGTCAAGTAATAATAATCACAGTGGTTGTAGAGGGTGCAACAGGTCAGCACCTCAGGAGTAAATGTCAGTTGGCTTTTCATAGCCGAACATTCAGAGTATCTCTACCGCTCCTGCTGTCTCTAGAGAGTTGAAAACAGCAGGTCTGGGACAGGTAGCACGTCCGGTGAACAGGTCAGGGTTCCATAGCCGCAGGCAGAACAGTTGAAACTGGAGCAGCAGCACGGCCAGGTGGACTGGGGACAGCAAGGAGTCATCAGGCCAGGTAGTCCTGAGGCATTGTCCTAGGGCTCAGGTCCTCCTCCGAGAGAAAGAGAGACACGTGTGTGGCCATGTTTTTTACCCGGTTTCGTTTCAACATCTCGCCCAAAACACCAAAGCCGACGCGCTGTCCCGTCTCTATGATACCGAAGAGCGGTCCGTTGAGTCGACTCCCATCAGTCCACCTTCATGTCTCGTGGCACCGGTAGTATTGGAGTATGGGAGGTGGACACGGAGATAGAGAGGGCATCACGGTTAGAGCCGCCCCCCCTTAGTGTCCAGCAGGGGCTCAGTACGTGCCGAGGGGGGTCCGTGGTAAACTAATCCGTTGGGCTCTATCCTCCTCAGGTCATCCTGGCATTGAGAGGACAGTGCGGAGTCTTAGGGGGAGATACTGGTGGCCCACGTTGGCTAAGGACGTGAGATTTTATGTCTCCTGCTGCTCGGTGTGCGCTCAGAGCAAGGCTCCTCGACACTTGCCTAGAGGGAAGTTACAGCCCCTCCCCGTTCCACAACGGCCGTGGACACACTTATCGGTTGACTTTCTTACTGACCTTCCCCCGTCCCAGGGAAGTACTATGATCCTGGTCGTTGTGGATCGGTTTTCTAAGTCCTGCCGTCTCATCCCGTGGCCCGGTCTCTCTACGGCCCTGCAGACTGCAGAGGCCTTGTTTACCCATGTCTTCCGGCACTATGGGGTGCCTGAGGACATCGTTTCTGATCGGGGCCCCCAAGAGTTTGGAGGGTGTTTATGGAGAGACTGGGGGTCTCGGTCAGCTTGACCTCGGGTTTTCACCCCGAGAGTAATGGGCAGGTGGAGTGCGTAAACCAGGATGTGTGCAGGTTTCTGCGGTCATATTGCCGGGACCGGCCAGGTGAGTGGGCAAGGTATGGGCGAGGTATGTTCCTTGGGCTGAGCTCGCTCAGAACTCCCTCCGCAACTCCTCAACGAACATGTCCCCTTTTCAGTGTGTGTTGGGTTACCAGCCGGTCCTGGCCCCATGGCATCAGAGCCAGACCGAGGCCCCTGC
>NC_143031.1:5277500-5282500 GCF_057628025.1 Oncorhynchus mykiss | reverse complement strand
CAGATATAGCCCTTGGTTCTCTCCAGACCTGACTGCCCTTGACCAACACAAAAACATCCTGTGGCGTTCTGTGTTAGCATCGAATAGCCCCGTGATATACAACTTTTCAGGGAAGTTAGGACCAAAATACATAGGCAGTTAGGAAAGCTAAGGCTAGCTTTTTCAAGCAGAAATTTGCATCTTGTAGCACAAACTCCAAAAAGTTCTGGGACACTGTAAAGTCCACAGAGAAGAATAGCACCTCCTCCCAGCTGCCCACTGCACTGAGGCTAGGAAACGCTGTCACCATGATAAATCCACAATAATTGAGAATTTCAATAAGCATTTTTATACGGCTGGCCATGCTTTCCACCTGGCTACCCCTACCCAAATCAACAGCTCTCCAACCCCCACAGCAACTCGCCCAACCCTCCCCCATTTCTCCTTCGCCCGAATCCAGATAGCCGATGTTCTGAAAGAGCTGAAAAATCTGGACTCCTACATATCAGCCGGGCTAGACTATCTGGACCCTTTCTTTCTAAAATTATCTGTCAAAATTGTTGCAACCCCTATTACTAATATCTTGCCTGTTCAACCACTCTTTCGTATCGTCTGGAAAGCAGTTGCGGTCATCCCCCTTTTCAAAGGGGGAGACACTCTAGACCCAAACTGTTACAGACCTATATCTATTCTACCTTGCCTTTCTAAGGTCTTCGAAAGCCAAGTTAACAAACAGATCATCGACCATTTCGAATTCCACCGTACCTTCTCTGCTATGCAATCCGGTTTCCGAGCTGGTCATGTGTGCACCTCAGCTACGCTCAAGGTCCAAAACGATATCATAACCGCCATCGATAAAAGACAATACTGTGCAGCCGTATTCATCGACCTGGCCAAGGCTTTCGACTCTGTCAATCACCACATTTTTATCGGCAGACTCAACAGCCTTGGTTCCTCAAACGACTGCCTCATCTGGTTCACCAACTACTTCTCTGACAGAGTTCATTGTGTCAAATCGGAGGAACTATTGTCCGGACCTCTGGCAGTCTCTATGGGGGTGCCACAGGGTTCAATTCTTGGGCCGACTCTTTTCTCTGTATACATCAATGATGTCGCTCTTGCTGCTGGTGATTCTCTGATCCACCTCTACGCAGACGACACCATTCTGTATACTTCTGGCCCTTCTTTTGACACTGTGTTAACAACCCTCCAGGCAAGCTTCAATGCCATACAACTCTCCTTCCGTGGCCTCCAATTGCTCTTAAATACAAGTAAAACTAAATGCATGCTCTTCAACCGATCGCTGCCCCGACCTGCCCGCCAATCCAGCATCACTACTCTGGAAGGTTTTGACTTAGAATACGTGGACAATTACAAATACCTAGGTGTCTGGTTAGACTGTAAACTCTCCTTCCAGACTCACATTAAGCATTTTAAGCATCCAAAATCAAATCTAGAATCGGCTTCCTCTTTTGCAACAAAGCCTCCTTCACTCATGCTGCCAAACATACCCTCGTAAAACTGACTATCCTACCGATCCTTGACTTCGGCGATGTCATTTATAAAATTGCTTCCAACACTCTACTCAGCAAACTGGATGCAGTCTATGTCACCAAACTATAATACTCACTTCTGCGACCTTATCTCAGCTCACTGGTCACCATAGCAACACCCACCCATAGCACGTGCTCCAGTAGGTATATTTCACTGATCACACCCAAAGCCTATTCCTCCTTTGGTCGCCTTTCCTTCCAGGTCTCTGCTGCCAATGACTGGAACAAATTGCAAAAATCACTGAAGCTGGAGACTCATCTCTCTCACTAACTTTAACTTGTTGAGTGCAGTATTTTGATGTTTGGATGAAAAACGTACCCAAATGAAACTGCCTATTTCTCAGGCACAGAATCTAGAATATGCATATAATTGTCAGATTAGGATAGAAAACACTCTAAAGTTTCCAAAACTGTCATAATATTGTCTGTGAGTATAACATAACTGATATTACAGGCGAAAACCTGAGGAAAATCCAACTAGGATGTGTTGTTTTTCCTGAAAGCTCTCTGTTCCATAGCTTGCCTTCATTCCATTTAAAGGGATATCAACCAGATTCCTTTTCCCATGGCTTCCCCATGGTGTGAACAGTCTTTAGACATAGTTTCAGGCTTTTATTTTGAAAAATGAGCTAGAAAGATCACATCACGTCAGTGAATAGCTGAGTGCCAGCAGCGTTTTGCATGCCCAACAGACATTTTCTCTCTCTCTCCTATTGAAGAAGCTACTGTCCGGTTGAAATATTATCGATTATATATTGTAAAAACAACCTGAGGATTGATCATAAAAAACATTTGACATGTTTCTACGAACTTTACGGATACTATTTGGAATTTTCGTCTGCCCCGTCGTGACCGCTCGAGCATGTGGATTTCTGAATATAACGCGCCAACCAAATGGAGGTATTTTGGAACAAAAGGAACATTTATTATGTAACTGGGAGTCTCGTGAGTGCAACCATCTGAAGATCATCAAAGGTAAGTGATTCATTTCATTGCTTTTCTGACGTTTGTGGCCAATCTACTTTGCTGCTAGCTGTTTGTAATGTTTTGTCTGCTGAGAGAGATGTCCTTACATAAACACTTGGTATGCTTTCGCCGAAAAGCTTTTGTGAAATCTGACACGCCAGGTGGATTAACAACAAGCTAAGCTGTATTTTGCTATATTGCACTTGTGATTTCATGAAAATTAAATATTGTTAGTAATTTAATTTGAATTTGGCGTTCTGCAATTCAGCGGATGTTGACGAAAATGATCCCGCTAACGGGATGGGTGCGTCAATTAAGCACCAGCTGTCAGAGCAGCTCACAGATCACTGCATCTGTACATAGCCCATCTGTAAATAGCACACCCAACTACCTCATCCCCATATTGTTATTTATTTATTTTTTTGCTCCTTTGCACCCTAGTATCTCTACTTGCACATTCATCTTATGCACATCTTTCACTCCAGTGTTTAATTGTTAAATTGTATTTACTTCGCCACTACGGCCTTTTTATTGCCTTACCTCCCTAATCTTACCTCATTTGCACACACTGTATATATATATTTTTTCCTATTGTGATATTGACTGTATGCTTGTTTATTCCATGGGTAACTCTGTGTTGTTGTTTGTGTCGCACTGCTTTGCTTTATCTTGGCCAGGTCACAGTTGAAAATGAGAAAATAAAAAATAGAATCAAAAATTAAAAACATAACGTCGTGATTCGAAGCCAACGCTTGCAGGAAAACCTTTGCCGTGGTTTTACTGTTAGATGATTCAAACTAGCGAACTGCACTCATTAAAATGAACCTATGCATTCTCCGTCTAGCTAGCTAGCTACTAGATGAACCTCTGCATTCTCCATCTAGCTAGCTAGCTACTAAATTAACCTCTGAATTCTCCATCTATCTAGCTAGCTACTATATGAACCTCTGCATTCTTCGTCTAGCTAGCTAGCTACTAATGAACCTCTGCATTCTCCGTCTAGCTAGCTAGCTTCTAAATTAACTTCTGCATTCTCCATCTAGCTAGCTATCTACTAAATTAACCTCTGCATTCTTCATCTAGCTAGCTAGCTACTAAATTAACCTATGCATTCTCTATCTAGCTAGCTAGCTACTAAATTAACCTCTGCATTCTCTATCTAGCTAGCTAGCTACTAAATTAACCTCTGCATTCTCCATCCAGCTAGCTAGCTACTATATGAACCTCTGCATTCTCCATCTAGCTAGCTAGCTACTAAATTAACCTCTGCATTCTCCATCCAGCAAGCTAGCTACTAAATAAACCTCTGTATTCTCCACACACAAACACACAGGGAGTATACACACACACACTAACACCCACAGGACACACAAGCGGCAAAGTCACACTGTGGGGAGAGGAGGCTGGATAAAAATGAGTAGCTAGCTACCAAATGAACCTCTGCATTTTCCATCGAGCTAGCTCATCCCTCCAGTGTGTGTGCGTGTGTCTTATCAAATAAAATGTTATTTGTGTGTGTCTTATCCTTCCTGTATGTGTGTGTATGTCTTATCCTCCCTGTGTGTGTGTGTATGTGTGTGTGTGTGTGTGTGTCATCCTCCTTGTTTGTGTGTGTCTTAGCCTCGCTGTGTGTGTGTGTTTGCGTGTGTGTGTGTGTGTGTGTGTGTGTGTGTGTGTGTGTGTGTGGGGGGGGTGGGTGGGTGGGTGGGTGTCTTGTCCTTCCTATGTGTGGGTGTGTCTTACCTCCTTAGCCTTCTCTCTCCATATCATTCTCTCCCCATCACTCCCTCCTCCTTCCTCCCCCTCACTCCCTCCTCTTCCCTTCCGCTCACTCCCTTCTCATTTTTCCCTTCCTCTCTACCGCTCACTCCTCCCTCCCCCTACCTCCCTACCCCTCACTCCCTCCTCCTCCCTCCCTCCCCCTCGCTCCTTCCTCCTCCCTCTCCCTCCCTCACTCCCTCCTCCTCCCTCCCCCTCACCCCCCCCTCCTCCCTCCTTCTCCCTCCTCCTCCTCCCTCGCGGTCTCTCCCATCTCTCTCTCTAACAGGTGTATGTGTAATTCCATTATGATTGAGACGATGTCATCCACCTCTGAACTCCATTATCACCATGGGAACAGACTGACAGTTCTCATTACACACTCCTAATCCACTATTTAACTACACAGGCGAGAGAGAGACAGAGAGAGAGAGAAAGAGATAGGGGAAGAGAGCGAGAGAGAGCCAGAGAGAGTGAGAGAGGAGGGGAAGAGAGCGAGAGAGAGTGAGAGAGGAGGGGAAGAGAGAGAGTGAGAGAGCGAGGGAGAGGAGGGGAAGAGAGCGAGAGCGAGGGAGTGAGAGAGGGAGAGGAGGGGAAGAGAGCGAGGGAGAGGAGGGGAAGAGAGCGAGAGCGAGGGAGTGAGAGAGGGAGAGGAGGGGAAGAGAGCGAGGGAGAGGAGGGGAAGAGAGTGAGGGAGAGGAGGGGAAGAGAGCGAGAGCGAGGGAGTGAGAGAGGGAGAGGAGG